>NW_011478778.1:4029-7443 GCF_000754665.1 Bison bison bison | reverse complement strand
CTCACATGTGTCCTTCAGAGTCACATCTGGAGGGGCCATCCTAGCCATTCCCCTTACTAGTCCGGATCACCTGGCCCAAGGTGAATTCAAAGCCCTGTGATCTAGAACATGATGTCACCTCAGGGTCAACAATGAAAGTGGGGTGCCAAAAGCCTTTGCCACCTGCTGAGGAAGGCATCTGCAGGAGGAACAGGATGGCCCAAACCCGTGATTGCCCTCAGGAGACTCAGTCAGAGCGGAACCAGTTTGCTCAAAGCTCCAGGGGCTGAAAGAGCCTTGTGTCAGCTTGCCAAGGAGCCCGCTATGCAGGGGACCAGGCCAGGCTGAGTATGGGAACCATGCTGCGGAATTACTGATACCAAGCTCCTCTCATAGCTGTTCCAAGAACCCTCCAATCAGAGACAAAGGGCATCTCCTGTCCTCCCTGTAGCCCACTAAGATTCTATCAAGGTAAAGGCCATGGGAGAAAAATAAAGCTTTTCTTCAGGCTTCATGCCTCGGGACATTAGGAACATTAGGTAGCTTGCTCAAGGTTATGTAGATGATAACAAGCAGACTTGGAACACCTAGGTCCTTGAAGAGGCAACAAAGTATTCTAGCAAGGACTGCATCATACCCCAGATAGCTTTCAGGACTCTCTTTTCCCCTGGGCCTCCTGCCTCAGGCCTTAATTCACTTGCTGAGAACCACAGCGTGTCAGGACTTGAGGAGATCTGAGACATTAGTTGTCCACCCCAGCCCACATACCCATGTACACACATACACACACACTCAAACACACACAGAACACCGATGGGAAATGTGAGGCTTAGGGAGGACAAAGAGAATGAATGCCAAAGATGGACAATGATTCAGTAGGCTTAGAAGCCAGATTTCTGGACTTCTCCAGCAGTTTTCTCTGTGTCCAGGCCTGGCTGCATCCTTGTCCTACCAACGTTGCAAGCAAGCCCAAGCAGCTATGACTCCCAGCTTCCCTGTCCACCCTGTCCTAAGCTCTGTGGTCAGGGCCCAGCCTACAATCAGAGAAGACCCCAGCCTCCACAGGAGCACAGAGCACAGCAGGGTCAATGACTGCTCCCAAGCCCCACCCAGTGGAAGAGCCACCCAGTTCTGGCCCACATCCTGTCCTTTCAACAGCAGATACAAAGAAGCCGTTGGTAGCAGAAAGAATCCATGGGAAAAGGTAGGTTCCGGTGAGGCAGCCCAGACTGCTAATGGAAGAGGCAGCTCCTACCCCTTCCATCAAAGCCTTGGAATCCAGAACTGCAAGGGCCCCAGGGAGGAAGTAAAAGGAAACTAAGTTGCTAAGTGGCCTGCCCCCAGCCCCTGCTGCAGATGCCTTGCTGGCTGGAAAGAGGGGAGGCCAGCAAAGGAATGATAATAACCATCCCTCACATCTGGACAGGCTTTTTACACACCACTAGCTGGCTCTCCACCCCTTCTCTTATCTCAGCCACACAAAAGGGTCATTATCCCCATTGGACACATGGAGGCTCAGAGAGGACCAGACACCTGCGTCAAGTTGCCCAGCAAGTCAGTGGTGATGGTAGGTGCCATTCTGCACTCCAAGATTCCACATCTTGGGCATATGTCCTTTGCTTTCTGCCTTGCCTATCGGCCCAGGCCCCAGGTACTGAGTGCTGCCCCTGCAAGGGGGCAAAGGGCATGGCTGTCCAGATTGGGAGGGACTGTGAGAGAGGACTAGGGTCTGGGGTGGGGAGGGTGATGAGGACCAACATGACAAAATAAATGTCTACCCCTTTCCCGAGTTTCCCTCACTGCCCTCTCATCTGAAGAACTGTCTTTAGCCCTTCTTTTAGAAGAGATCTGCTGGCCACACATTCTCTTAGTTTTCCTTCATTTGAGAATATCTTTACTCCCACTTCATTCTTGCAGGATATTTTCACGAGGTTGAATTTGGGATTGACAGTTCTTCTGGGATTTTAGTAATGTGGTGGCATTTCCTTCTGGCCTCCATGGTTTTGGATGACAACTCCACCATCATCTATGCCCAGGTCTCTTCTGACTTCAGGGAGCTGCTTGAAAGGTGATTTTGTAAGCAGAAGAATAATGTCTGGGGACTGGGAGTTGAATCACAGCTCCACCACCTCTGAGCTAAGGGGCAGTGGATGAGTCTCCCTACCACTGTGAACCTCAGCTTTGGCCCTGTTGCCATGAGAAAGTGCCAGGAGGACAGATGTCACACTACAGGCCTCTCTTGTGGTCCTGGCATTCTCTGTGTCTCTAAGAATGATCAAATTCCCCAAGAGGGGGAGTTCTTGGTGAAGAGGAAAGAGAGAGACGCTGAAGAGATGCCCTTTGGTCCTGTCTGCCTGTGGGAGAGGTGGCCTGAGTCCTACACCTTTTGTCTCCTACCTGCTGAGGCAAGAAGGGTTCTCAGGATGTTTCTGGCTTACCTGCACAGCTCTCAAATCCTAATCAACTAGGTAGAGTCCCTCATTTCCTCTCACTCAGGACATTGCAAGTCTACCTTCTGTGGGGATGGAGCAACTTCCAGGAGCACCTGCCGTCTATCCCCCTACACCCTACAACACACTCCAACTGCCAGGTCTCCCCACAGGCTTCCACGCTCTTTCAGGCCTCCATTTTGTTTCCTCTGCCTGGCAAGTCTTTTTGTCCTTGTCCACTCGAAAAGGCCTTACAAAAGCGATGCTGTCTCTTACTTCCCCTCTCTTTGCCTCGGTTTTCTCATCTGTATGTTGAGGATAATAATACCTACCTCATCAAGTTGTTATGAGGATTAAACAGCTACTCCTTGCAAAAAGCTTTGAACAATGTTTGGCCCATAATAAGTACTCCATAAGCATTAACTCATTCTTATAATTATCAGTGACACGATTATAGTATAGTGATTAAGTACACAGACCCTAGAACTAGACTGCCTGTGTTCAAATCCCAGCTCCAATGCTAGCTGTGTCACTCAATCATGTCATTAAATCTTAATGTGCTTCAGTTTTCTCACCTTTAAAAGTGGGGAGGGGGGGATGATAAGGTTGTCACAAGGATCAAATAAGACAACATATATGAGCACTTATCATAAAGCCTGGCACATGGTAAGCTCTTAATAAATATTCACTATTAGTTTCATGACAATTATCATCATTTCAGTTTCCTTCTTTCTTAGAGAGGGAGCAGCTACTCCTGGGGTAGGTCCATCCATGAACACATGCAGTTCTTGGCTCCCACGTCAGGCTCCCAGTTCTGGTCAGGAGACACTCTCGTGAGATTTCCCACATCTGTGACTTGGCAGACCTGTTCTCTATGCCTAAACTGCCCTCTGCCCTATCTTTAGGAAGCCTCCCCCAGTTCTTGCATGTCAGTGTGAATGCAAGGGATCCTCCAGGGCACCCCTGATGTGCCCTCTGAAGCTCAAGCAGCAGTTGCCCTGGGCCT
>NW_011478778.1:1551-2093 GCF_000754665.1 Bison bison bison | reverse complement strand
ATCCCACTACTGGGCATATACCCTGAAAAAGTCATAATTCAAAAACACACATGTACCCCAATTTTCATAACAGAACTATTTACAATAGCCAGGACATGGAATCAACCTAGATGTCCATTGACAGGTGAATGGATAAAGAAGTTGTGGTACATATATACAATGGAATGTTACTAAGCTATAAAAAGGAATGCATTTGAATCAGTTCTAGTGAGGTGGATAAACCTAGAGCTTGTTATACAGAGCGAAGTCAGAAAGAGAAAAATATCGTATATTAATGCATATATATGGAATCTAGAAAAATGGTACTGATGAATCTATTTGCAGGACAGGAATAGAGATACAGATGTATAGAATGGACTTGTGGGCACAGGGAGGGGAAGAGAGGATGGGACAAATTGAGAGAGTAACATTGACATATATACACTATCATGTGTAAAATAGGTAGGTAGTGGAAAGCAGCTGTACAGCACAGGGAACTCAGCTTGGTGCTCCGTGATTCACATTGTTGTACAGCAGAAACCAATACAACACTGTAAAGCATT
>NW_011478778.1:1074-1451 GCF_000754665.1 Bison bison bison | reverse complement strand
AAGTGAAGTCACTCAGTCGTGTCCGACTCTTCGCAACCCCATGGACTGCAGCCCACCGGGCTCCTCCATCCATGGGATTTTCCAGGCAAGAGTACTGGAGTGGGGTGCCATTGCCTTCTACGGAGCATCTACTAGATGCCAAACATTATTCTAGGCACTGGGGATACAACAATTAAAAGTGGTAAGTCACAGACCCTACCCTTGTGGAGCTTACATTCCAAAGAGACAGCAAATAAGTAATCAAATGTATAAGATAATTTCAGATATTGAGATTTACAGAGGGTGCTGGTAAATGTTTAACAGCCAGCTCTGGAGAGGGAGAGTCTTGACCTGCAATGTCTACTGATTTCTGTCGTGTAAATTCTCCTATCATGGCT
>NW_011478778.1:0-648 GCF_000754665.1 Bison bison bison | reverse complement strand
CAATGTAGATAGCCAACACCTAGATGGAGAGGTAGAACTTTCCAGCACCCCAGAAGGCTCTCTCTGGCCTTCTCCCCATCAGCAATTCCCCCTCCTGCCCCAAGAGTAATTATTATTTTGATGTCTATCCCCATGGATCAGTTCCATCAGTTCTTGAAGTTCGGATACATGGAATATAAATGTGGCATTCTACAGCATGTTCCTTTTTGCATTGGACTTCTTTCACTCAACACAATGTCCAGGAGATTCATCCAGTAGACTGTTCTTTTTTTATTGCTGTGCAATGTTCCATCATATGAATGTATCCCAATAATGGGATATCAGTTGTAATGATCTGTGTCCCTGCCAATCTCCTCCTCAAGTGTGAGAGATAGCTATGTAGAATGGCTGAAACGTGCTGGGCTTTAGAGTCTGCATGAAATGGGCTCAGAAATTCTGGAGATGGGGGACTCGCAGTAAGAAAGTCCTATCTAGATACATGTACCCCAATGTTCATTGCAGCACTGTTTATAATACCCAACACGTGGAAGCAACATAAATGTCCATCAACAGATGAATGGATAAATATGATGTGGTATATGTATGTGTGTGTGTGTGTGCGCACACACACGTGCTAAGTCGTTTCAGTCATGTCCGACTCTTTGCGAC
>NW_011478777.1:9684-10168 GCF_000754665.1 Bison bison bison | reverse complement strand
TTTATTGTGTTGATGTATGTTCTTTCTATTCCTGCTTTCTGGAGAGTTTTTATCATAAATGGGTGTTGAATTTTGTCAAAGGCTTTATCAGCATCTATTGAGATAATCATATGGTTTTTAATCTTTCAATTTGTTGATGTGGTGTATTACATAGATTGACTTGCAAATATTGAAGAATCTTAGCATCCCTGGGATAAAGCCAATTTGGTCATGATGTATGATCTTTTTAATATGTTGTTGGATTCTGTTTGCTAGAATTTTGTTAAGGATTTTTGTATCTATATTCATCAGTGATATTGGCCTGTAGTTTTCTTTTACTGTGTCACCTTTTTATGGTTATTGTATTAGGGTGATGTTGGCCTCATAGAATGAGTTTGGAGGTTGACCTTACTCTGCAATTTTCTGGAAGAGTTTCAGTAGGATAGATGTTAGCTCTTCTCTAAATTTTTGGTAGAATTCAGCTGTGAAGCCATCTGGACCTGGG
>NW_011478777.1:4870-5608 GCF_000754665.1 Bison bison bison | reverse complement strand
TCTCTGCTTCATTTATTTCTACCATTCTATCTTCTACCTCACTTATCCTATCTTCTGCCTCAGTTATCCTACTGTTGGTTCCCTCCAGAGTGCTTTTGATCTCACTTATTGCATTATTCATTATTGATTGACTTTTTTAATTTCTTCTAGGTCTTCGTTAAACATGTCTTGAATCTTCACAACCCTTGTCTCCAGGTTATTTATCTGTAACTCCATTTTGTTTTCAAGACTTTGGATCATTTTACTATCATTATTCTGATTTCTTTTTCAGGTAGACTCCCTATCTCCTCCACTTTTGTTTGGTTTGGTGGTCGTTAATCATGTTCATTTAACTGCTGAGTATTTCTTTGCCTTTTCAACTTGTTTAGATTGCTGTATTTGGAGTGGCTTTTCCATTTTCTGGTAGTTTGTGGTTCGTCTTTATTGTAGAGGTTCCTCACTGTGGGTGGGGTTGGGCAGGTGGCTTGTCAATGTTTTCTGGTTAGGGAAGCTTGTGTCAGTGTTCTGGTCGGTGGAGCTGGATTTCTTCTCTCTGGAGTGCAGTGAAGTGTCCAGTCGTGAGTAGTGAGATGTCTATGGTTTCGTGTGTAAGACAGTCTGTATATTCAAGCTCGGGGCTATGTTCCTGCATTGCTGGAGAATTTGTGTGGTATGTCTTGCTCTGAAACTTGTTGGTTCTTGAGTGGTACATGGTTTCAGTGTAGGTGTGGAAGATTTTGGTTGAGCTCTTGTTGATTA
>NW_011478777.1:0-605 GCF_000754665.1 Bison bison bison | reverse complement strand
TGGGCTCGATAAAGGACAGAAATGTTATGGACCTAACAGATGCAGAAGATATTAAGAGGAGGTGGCAAGAATACACAGAAGAACTATACAAAAAGGATCTTCACAATGAAGATAATCAAGATGGTGTGATCACTCACCTAGAGCCAGACATCCTGGAGTGTGAAGTCAAGTGGACCTTAGGGAGCATCACCACAAACAAAGCTAGTGGAGGGGATGGAATTCCAGTTGAGCTATTTTAAATCCTGAAAGATGATGCTGTGAAAGCGCTGCATTCAATATGGCAGCAAATTTGGGAAACTAAGCAATGGCCCAGGACTGGAAAAGGTCAGTTTTCATTCCAATCCCAAAGAAAGGCAATGCCAAAGAATGCTCAAAGTACCTCACAATCACACTCATCTCACACGCTAATAAAGAAATGCTCAAAATTCTCCAAGCCAGGCTTCAGCAATTCGTGAATCCTGAACTTCCAGATGTTCTAGATGGTTTTAGAAAAGGCAGAGGAACCAGAGATCAAATTGCCAACATCCACTGAATCATTGAAAAAGCAAGAGAGTTCCAGAAAAACATCTATTTCTGCTTTATTCACTATGCCAAAGCCTTTGACC
>NW_011478776.1:19154-20240 GCF_000754665.1 Bison bison bison | reverse complement strand
CCAATGCAGGAGATGCAGTTTCAATCCCTGGGTCAAGAAGATCCCCTGGAAGAGGAAATAGCAACCCACTCCAGTATTCTTGCCTGGAGAATCCCATGGGCAGAGGAGTCTGGAGGGCTACAGTCCATGGGGTCGCAAAGAGTCAGACACAACTGTGCACACATGCACCAGGCCGCATCAGGCCAGAGAAGGCATTTGTAATAAACCAGCAAATAGTGAGAATTCCGTTATGAAAGGCTAAAACAATCAGGGCTCTTCTGTTGGAAAATATAGTGGTTCAGTGAGACTGTGCTCAGAGTCCATCAACTGAAATCATAAAAGATTTGATAGGATATGTGCAAACCTGTTTACCAAAGCCAAGAATATTGGAGCTGAGGAATATCCTTGAAACATTACAGAAGTAAACAATGAAGAAGGGGAAGTCAGGGTTACCCCAGAAGTTGTGAAGAAATAGAATATTTATTTATTTTATTGAACCATAGTTGATTTACAGTAGTGTATTAGTTTCAAATGTACAACAGAGTTGATTCAGTTGTACATACGTATATCTACTCTGTTTCAGATTCTTTTCCCGTATAGATTATTACAAAATATTGAGTATAAAGAACTATCATGTTTTGGAAAGTAAAGTGATTTGGATCAGTTCATGCACTTGTAGACACATGGTTAGCAGAAAGAAGGTTAGGGAAACAAAGAAGGGTAAACCACTCCTTTCTACAGAGCATCCCTCGGTGAATCTCACCAGAAATAGAATCATGAGGCTAAACAGATCATGAGTGTGGTATTCTTCAGGTTTCTAGTTGAAATGTATTCAGAATAAAAAATGTATTAAAAGGGTTTTTATTGAAGATGGTAATGCATTTATGGATTACAAAAATTCTTGTTCTTGTCCTACTTTTGACTTCACCATTGTTTATATTAAGCACCATCCTGTCAAAGTCATGGACCTAGAAATTCAGGCTCAGTGCTTGTGGGGCCATACGACATGGTGGTTCAGGTTGTGAACTTTGAAACTCCATGGATGTCCACTGCTTATTCACTGCATGATCTTGAGCAAACTTTTTAATTTCTTGGAGGCACACTCTC
>NW_011478776.1:14134-15860 GCF_000754665.1 Bison bison bison | reverse complement strand
CCCATGGACTGCAGCCCACCAGGCTCCTCCGTCCATGGGATTTTCCAGGCAAGAGTACTGGAGTGGGGTGCCATTGCCTTCTCCAAAATGTTTACTATGTGCCAAACATTGTTGCCTGGCACTCTACAGAAAATATCTCACTTGATCTTTTTAACTTATTTTATTTTTTATACAGTTTTAAAGGTTACACTCCACTTACAGTTATTACAAAATATTGGCTATATTCACTGTGTTTTACAATACATCCTTAAGTCTATCTTATACCCAGTAGTTACTGGTAACCATTGGTTTGAGCTCTGTGTCTGTGAGATCTCACTTGATCTCGGTAGTAACCATTTGAGGTCTGAAACATTATCCCTGTTTTAGGCATCAGTTCAGTAGGCAGTTCTCAGAGCCTAGGACTCTAAAGCCAGTGTTCTTCCTTTTCTGCCATGGTACCTTTTTTTTTCCCCTAATGTTTTAGCCATGCCTCATGGCATGGGGGATCTTAGTTCCCTGAGCAGGGATCAAACCTCGGTCCCCTGCATTGAAAGCACAGAATCTTAACCACTGAACCGCCAGGGAAGCCCCGCCGTGTCATCTTTTAAGTGGCTAGTTTTCAACAAAAAGAAGGTACACTGTGTGTTATGGCTCATAGTATAGTTTTTAACAGATAACAAATTTTTAGAAAGCAGCAATTTTTAAGAAAGATCTTCCTAAAAACAAAGAAAAAAGAAGTGTGCTGCTTTTCCTCACTTAAAAAATGTATATAGTTGCTATAAAATTTCTTTATAAGGGCATTTGGAAAACTTGATACAAAGTAATTCAAAATTATACCAGCAATTTAAGTGAAATCCAAACATGCAGCAAGATTCTCTACTACTTTAATGATTTCAGTTAAATAAAACCTACAAGCTGATAAAAAGATTTTGAAGCTGTATTTGAGTATGTGTGTGATGTTGGCATGCTGACCGATTACAACAGGAAATTAACATAGCATTACATAATATAGCATGTAATGAAAACAAGGAAAATTTTGAAGTAAGCCATGGAAAAATCATAAACAACAAACTACAGGACTAAATGGAAGCATCAAGGGGTGACTGGTACATTGAAGTATATTAACTATGAGAACATTTTCTAATCCATCATATAACATTATTAAGACTGCACCGGAATGATTACAATGCTAAATTCCATGTGACTGCTGGACTATTATTGAGATTGGAAATTTGAACCAGATGATTACCAGTCTTTTAAAGTTGAGGCAGGAGGGGCTGCTGGTATGAGTCGTGTAGAAAGATGAACTGAAAACCTATCATGTTTAACAGAAGAAAAGGAGGAGTTTGGAAGGGAAGGTAATTGTTTTAGAAATAGGATATGTGGCTTTACTATAACGAGATTCATGTACATTAACCATGTATACACAAAAATTCATCTCCTTTTCCTCTAGTCACACCATATTTGTGGCTCCCAGGAATAAGATGAGGAGGTCATTGTTAAAGGAATTTAAGTCGAAGTCAATGAAAAGAACAGCATTTACTAGCATTTTAAAACAGATACCCAATAGTTAGTGGCATACACAATGAATGAAAAAAGGTATTGCTTTCTAGTCAAGTTCCAAATACTTCTATTGATGAAATACAACTCATTCAGATTCCAGAGACTAATTGGAACAGAGACTTTATGGAAGCAAGCACTCATTTAACTTGTTCACATGACAGTTGGCTTTGAATTCTATTTCATT
>NW_011478776.1:9039-12446 GCF_000754665.1 Bison bison bison | reverse complement strand
ACCATGCCCTCCTCCAAGGGATCTTCCCAATCCAGGGATTGAACCCACATATCTTCTGTCTCCCGCACTGGCAGGTGGGGTCTTTACCACTAGCACCACCTTGAACAATTATAGGAGATACACACACACACACACACACGTATATACTCACATATATGTATATGTATACACATATACATGTGTGTCTATATAATATATACACACATATACATGTGTGTATATATAATAGAATCTATACATTTATATAATATAAATATGTAATCTGTTTTTATATATAGTATATATTCATATGTTATAGGATTTATATATATAATCCAGTGAACTTTTGCTTACCAAAGAGCTGAATCACTGAATGTTGTATTATAAGAATGTTAAGCTTACTGTTACTCCCTAGTTGCTTCCTTCAAGTATTTATTTTACAAGACCATCAAAAGATTGTGGTCTATCATTTTATTGCTTTCTTCATGAATACATATTTTCTAAAATCATAATCATGTATTATCCAATAAATGAAAGAACAATTATGATTACGTTTCATTACTTTACATCCCATTCCCTGCTTTAAGCCTCTCAGTTTCATATCTTTATCGTTCACAGTGTTTATGACAAGTTGATCCTCTTCTCTGGAGATCAGTATAAACATCTCTAAAATGAAGGGTTAGACTAAACTGAAATAATCCACAAATTCCCTTCCAGTTCTAAAATTCTATGTTCCATTATCTCCAAGCTATTGTACAATTCCATGAGGTGCTTCTAAAAATAGCTGTCTTTTAAAAAACACTTTATTGACCCGTATGAATTGAGAAACGACATGTTATCAACAACTCCCTTTTCCTTAAATTTGTGATAAGGAAGTCAAACGTGTTTAGAAATGTCTAGCCTAAGAAAAGGGAAGGTATAAGGATAATCAGCCTTTGGGTTAATGATTAAATAGGGACTAGTTTTCACTCTCTTAGTGTTTTCACTCTCTTAGTAAAGGATAAACTAAGAGGGAGCAAACTGTACTGAATCCCAGAGTGGATAATGTAATAGTGCATCACAGAATGTTGTAGAAGCTGGAGATGCTTAGTAGAGGTAACCATTTGTTACAAAATATTGGCTAACCTCCCCTCTAGAACAATTTAAAGTTAAGGAGTTTAAAAGAGAGAAAGAGGGTGCAAAACAAGATTGGAGCTGTTTCTCCTAACTCCACATGAAGGTACTTTATGTATTTACTTGTATATTTGTTAATTACTTATTTTTCTGAGCTATTTCTCCTAGGAGAAAATCCTCATACCTAACCAATAGGAAATTAAAAGATACACATATCATTATTGCTCACAAGTTAGTCTGCACAAGTTATATGTAGTTAGTTTATATGTATCGAGATATAGTGACAGAACTTGATCCCTCCACTTCCTCCACACTAACCAGTTTACAATCTGAATGTGTCAGAAGTTTTTAAATTATGTCTATTAATCCTATTAATCACAGCACATTGTATAAAAATAGACATAATTTCTTTCTAAATAATCATTAAGTACAAGTTCAACTTGTACTTAATAAATCACAGTTGCTGGGCACAGAGACATAGCTAACCATTAATAATGGGCTCATCTGGTGAACTTCAAGTTCTTCTTTAATGTTATATGTTGAAGGTCATGTGTGGGCAGTAAGGATGACAACCCATTCAAGAAGGAAGCAATCTTAAAGTTTGTTCTTTTAAAAAAGTGTTCCCATAATTTATTCAGTTCCATCTAAATATTGCAAAAAGCTGAACTGCAAATGTTAACCTAAACATGAATAAAAAATGTTGATATTTTATTTAACCTAAGAATAGTAATTATGGATAGGCTGCTTTTATGATTATCATATTTAAAATATATCATTTTACATTGGGAATACAGGGGGCATTGTCACTGTGATGTTATTATAAGAAAATTTGTTTTGAGTGCATTAAAAATACAGAAGATAATTATTGCAATCTAAGAGGAAAAGTTGTTTGCTTATGACAGTCTGTCAGTAGATGTAGCCTAGGAAGAAAAGTATGGTAGCCACTTTATATAAAACAGTAGGAGAAGGACACAAACTCAGAGAAATGTTTCCCAGCTGTTGTTATTAAAGAAATTCTTTTATAGAAAGAAGCTGTTGTTGTTGTTGTTTTTTCTTTCCATTTTTGCTTCCGTCTCCGAATCCTTTGCTTTCATGTGACATGCAAAGCGCCTGTATCTTCTGTTATTGAAACTGCCAACTGTTAAAATGGATTGAGTTGAACCGGAAGAGGATAATAGCCCCACTGAGGCAAATGCATTTTTATAGCCCTCTTTAATAAAATATTGTAAGGAATAGCTAGAAACTTTCCCCTCAGACTTTGATCTCGAATTGTTAGATTGTAGCTGTGTGAAAGATTCATTATTGACTCCTGTCAGACAGTTGGGAGAGGAGGTGTAGAGACGTGTCTGCTGACTTTCTGTGTGCTTTGTCAAATCAGGCACTTCGAGCAGAAGTACGAAGAGAAGGCTGATGTCAGGGAATGCCTTGAAGCAGGAACTTGGGCTTATCTCCTGTGACTTGTTTCTTTTCTTTTCTTTTAAAGAAATCAGATTGGATTGTAAAATGATGGGAATATGACCGGACACAAACACGTTTATTGCAGGCTCAGCAGCCATTACATATCATTAGTGAAAGAAGGCAGGGGGCAAAGGGAAACATTCTGATGTCACTTTCATTCTTTTTAAGGACAGATGCATTCACTGATGGGAAATAAACTGGCATCTGTAAAATTTTAGAGACTGGTAATACTTTTATGCCCCCTTTTTCTGTAAGTAAGCATAAAACTTTTTAATAGTCATTAATATAAACTGAAAGAATGGGTAATGTTGGAGTTGCTTTTAAAAATGCCAATTATGAAGCAGCTGTGACTTATCAGAATCAGTATATTTCTGTATCAAAATAAAATATCTTTTCTTTCCTGCTGTTGCGGCTGCTGCTAAGTCGCTTCAGTCGTGTCCAACTCTGTGCGACCCCAGAGACGGCAGCCCACCAGGCTCCTCCATCCATGGGATTTTCCAGGCAAGAGTACTGGAGTGGGGTGCCATCACCTTCTCCTAGGTACATACTATGGGTAATGTACAGCTACAGCTGAAGTTAATGTCAAAATCCAATATTTCGAAGGTGATGCTTTTTTTTTTTTTAATTAAGAAATACAATTTGACCTTAACTTTCCATATGTAAGGGGCTTCCCTGGTGGCTCAAACAGAAAAGAATCTGCCTGCAATGTAGGAGACTCAGGTTCTATCCCTGGGTGGGGAAGATCCCCTGGAGAAGGAAATAGCAGTCCACTCCAGTATTCTTGCCTGGGAAATCCAATGGACAGAGGAGCCTGGCAGGGTACAGTCCATGGGGTTGCAAAGAGGTGGACATGACTG
>NW_011478776.1:4469-6949 GCF_000754665.1 Bison bison bison | reverse complement strand
AATAGATGGAAGAATGATTCAGGAGTTAGAAGTGACTGAACTTTTCAGGCAGTTGGATATGAAAGTGAAGAAAGGGAAGGAGCCTAGGACAATTGTTGGTTTTTAATGGTTTTATAACATAATATATGGTGGTTGTATTAGTTTTCTAGGGCTTCCTAAGTGTCACTAGTGGTAAATAAAGTGTGAAAAGTGAGAGTGTTAGTTGTTCAGTCGTGTCTGACTCTCTGTGACCCCCATGGACTGTAGCCCCCTCAGGCTCCTCGTCCACAAGATTCTTCAGGCAAGAATGCTGGAGTGGGTTGCCATGTCCCCTTCCGGGGGATCTTCCCAACTCAGGGATTGAACCCATGTCTCCTGCATTGCAGGCAGATTCTTTACCAGGTTCGATTCCTGGGTATGGAAGATCCCCTGGAAGAGGACATGGCAACCCACTCCAGTATTCTTGCCTGGTGAGTCCTGTGGACAGAGGAGCCTGTTGGACTAGTCTATAGGGTTGCAAAGGGTCACATACAACTGAAGCAACCTAGAACACATGCACGCATATTAGTTTTCTAGGCCTGCTATAATGAAATATCGCAGACTGAGTGGCTTAAACAAAAGAGATTTATTGTCTCATAGGTATGGAGGCTGGAAGTCAAGGTGTCAGCAGGGCCATGCTCCCTCTGAAGGTGCTAGGGAGGGATCTGTTCTTGACCTCTCTTTTAGCTCCTGGTGGTTTTCTGACAATCTTTGGCATTCTTTGGCTTGTAGAAGCATCATTCTGATCACTACCTTCATCTACATGTGGCTTTTTCCATTTGTGTCTATCTCTAAATTTCTCTTTTTTAATAAGGACATGAGTCAAATTGAATTAGAACCCATCCTAATGACTTTATTTTGACTACCTCTGTAAAGGTCTTTCCTATATCCAAATAAGGCCACATTCTGAGGTAATAGTAGTTAGGACCTCAGCCTAAGAATTTGGAGGGGGACCCATTTCAACTTGTATCATGGCCCCATTCACCAAAATAAAGAAACATGAAAGGAGAGAATAGGATCAAAGGAAGGGAAATCAGTCCAGTTTGTATATTGAGTGTGAGGTTGCTTGGGAACAATCAGGAGAAATGTTTGGAAGGTGATCGAAGCTGGAGCCTAGGAAATGTAAGGCCTTCCCTGGTGGCTCAGACAGTAAAGAATCCACCTGCATGCGGGAGGCCTGGGTTCGATCCCTGGGTTGGGAATATCCCCTGGAAGAGGGCATGGCAACCCACTCCAAAATTCTTGCCTGGAGAATCCTCATGGACAGAGGAGCCTGATGAGCTACAGTCCATGGGGTCGCAAAGAGTCGGACACACCTGAGTGACTGAGCACAGCACAAAACACAGCATAGGAAATGTAAAATTGAGATCCATTATCATAAAGAAGGTACAGTAGTTGAAGTTTTGCAAGTGGATGAATACCCATCAAGGGTAGCTCATGGAACATTATTATAGAGTAGTATGGAAAAGGGCAAAGAATAAAACCCTAAAAATTAGTAACATATAAGGGACAAGGAAAAGAATGGTAGCTTATAAAAGACACAGAGAAGACACAGAGAAGTATCAGGCAAAGAGGTAATTTGAAAATTAAGAAAGAATAGTAATATAAAAGCCAAGAAAGGAGAAAATTTTATGGAAGGAATATTTGTCAACAGTGTCAAGTGCTACAGAGAGGTCGAGGAAAATAAAAACTGAAAGAAAAATTCTAAGCCTTAAGACAAGAATGTGATATCTATTTGGAATAGGCCTATTCATAAATATGGTCATCATATTTGTATTACTAGAGAAAATTAATTTATTCCCATAGTATAACATTTTATACTTATAGAAATTGTATTTTTTTCCTACATGATCTAGTTAATCTATAAGAAAGTTTTCACTGTTGAAGTATCTTTCAAAAGGTAGTTAAATAATCCTGACAGATGAGACTCTTAGAAGCAATACATACAAATCTGCCTTGGTCTTGAAATTCTGATATTTATGGTTATTATATTTTGTGACTAGTGATCAGAATAGGATAAAATAGAGCCTTTCGGAATGAGACTGTAGTGTGATTGGTTAGAAGAATAAGGAAATACCCTTCCCTACAAGTTGTTGTCTGTTTGTATGTGGTCAGCATTGGAGCTCTCAGAGCCATTAATGTCATTTTATGTACTACTTCACAATCAAACTATACATATTATCCTTTTCCTCCATTTTCCCTAAAAACACAAAGCCCTCTTCAGAACCAATTTCAAACATTCACAATTAGACCCAGAGTAAATGAAAGTATTGAAAAGGTAGAGTTTGTAAACTGTTTCTCATCCCTTACAGATATGGGTGTATGGGAACAAACAGCATAAAAGTTCTGACCAGAGAAAGAACAGATATGTATTAAATGGCTATTTAGTATGGAGAAGGCTGATAAAAGACGTCAAAGAGATGCATTCTTAGCTATTAAGGAACTATCATCTTGGAAAGGCA
>NW_011478776.1:916-2338 GCF_000754665.1 Bison bison bison | reverse complement strand
CAACCTTCTGCAATATGGCTTCTGTTCCCCTTATTGTACTGAAATTGTTCTCATTAAGGTCTCTAATGACATTCATATTTCTAAAGCCGGTAGTGTTCTGTCTTTATTTTACTGCATCTGTCTACAGCATTTGATATTATTGCTTATTCCATTTTTTTTTCAAAATACCTACTCCTTTGGATTCCATAATATGTGCTCTAATGTTTTATTCTGTAGCTCTCTGATTATTTGCTATTTTCTTCAAGGACTCCTCTTCCTATGCTCATCCCTTGAATATCACTGTTTCGCAGCAATTGATCATCAGCCAACTGCTTTTCTCACTCTACATACTTTCCTGGTGATGGTTTCAATTATCATCTATGATAAGTCTCCTGAGTCTTTCATACTGTTTCCAGACCTCTCCCCTGAACCTCAGTTTTGTAATATTTAACTGCCTGCTGGAAAACTCCACATGGATATCTCAAAGGCATCTCCAACTTGAAAAATCCTAAACATAACTCATAATCTTCTCCTTGAATGCAACTTTTCTTCTTAATATACCCTATTTTAGTTGATGGAACCACCATTCTTCCAAATATATAAGCTAGAAATTGTAGAGTTATCTTTAACTGTTTTTCTATCCTCCATGTCCAAATACTCCCTAATTTTTGTCTGGTCCCCTTTAAGCCTCTCCACTACACGATAATGAAATTGATCCATCTTAACAATTCCACTCCCCATTGTACATCTGAAGTCCAAGAGCCTTTAATCTGGGTGTTATTAATACTTCTCTACCCTCAGAGCCCATAGTCCCCTGCTTTTAATCAACACAGATTTACTTGTAGTCACACACATTTTTTTCCCATCTCTCTTCTCCCTTTCCTCACAGTGTCTCCTTTACTTGGGAGTATACTTTTGTTGTTGTTTAATCGCTAAATTGTGTCTAACTCTTTTGCAACCCCATGGGCCAGGCTCCTCTGTCCATGGGATTTCCCAGGCAAGAATACTGGAGTGGGTCGCCATTTCCTCCTACAGGGGATGTTCCCGATCCAGAGATCAAACCTGTCTCTCCTGCATTGCAGGCAAATTCTTTACCACCGAGCCATGGGGGAAGCCTGGAGTATAATTTTTCTCCGGGCTAAGTCAGTCTGATTGTTTAAGAATCAGCTAGAACATCGCCTCTCTAGAAAGCCTTCCCAGAGATGCTTTCCCTAAGGCTCTGCTTTCTGTGCTCCTGAAGAGGATATCCATAATCATAATATTCAGTATAACTGTATTCTTCTTATATGCTACCTTCATTTCTGTGAGAATATCTTGAGGAATAGCTCTGAGACTTTACATTTTGTATCAGGGGATATAATATAATTCAGGTTCTAAAACTGACTCACTGAGAACTGTGTAGCAGATTACAGAAGAAGCTCTAACACATCTCATCAGACTAAT
>NW_011478776.1:0-816 GCF_000754665.1 Bison bison bison | reverse complement strand
ACTAAAAGGCCACAATCACTACCTAGTACCTGACTTGAAAAAAGAGGCTGGTTCACTTTTCTCTGATACTGTGACAGGCATGTTGTCAGTGTTCGAGAAAGGAATACCAAAGTAAATCTCAGGCCAGTTTTTGGACAGAAGGAAATATACCTGATGTGGGAATAGACCCTGGTTATGAAGGCAAGGCTCCCTCTTTCCAGTAAATAGGTCTACTCAGGAAACCAAATTAAAGGTCAGCCAGTTGCCTGGTAAATCTGCTGTCCTAGGGGGAAAAAAATGAGTGGCTGGTTTTACTAGATGCATCATTCAAGCCAAGCTAGGATCTCTAGAAATAATCTCTTCCTTCCCCAGGGAACAAATCTGTCCAGACAACTGGAATCCTAAAGCAGAGAAGTAATAGAAAGCAGCCTGGCAACATTTTTCTACTCATGGGATGGCAATAAGATAAATAAATTGCTATAAAAGATTTTCATTGCTTCCCAAGGGCATAAAAAATACCCCCATTCATGACGACTTGTGAAATAGATGAAAAGTCAGAACCTTGATAAATTTTGATTTCCTAACTAATCTTTATTAGTCTTTGTTTTTATAGGCTAATCGGAAAAAGACTTTTTAAACATCTGTTTGTATCTTATCCAAGGTCCCCAAAGTGACTAAAACATGTCACAGTCTCCACAATGAGGCTATCCAGACTTTTAAAAGTGTAATAGTATCATGATGCTGAAACCTTTGGAATGTGACTCTTATACTACCAAACATTAAAAATGTTTAAGTTTTTACTCTGTCAGGTACCATTCTGGTACTTCTGTGTTATTG
>NW_011478775.1:9379-10797 GCF_000754665.1 Bison bison bison | reverse complement strand
ACTTACCCAAGAAAAGAGTAAGTACATATAGGCATGTATGTGGAAAGCTACTGTCTTAAGGGGGCCTATTCTTCTCCAAGGTTGTTCAGAGTGAGATCAGCCAGCTGGGAGCTGGGCATAATCAACCTTAATGTCCATTTTTTTTGGGGGGGTGGGGGTGGTGAGAGAGTGCTTTGTTTTGCATAGAATGGTTGGGGGAGACCTGGAGGGGAGTTTTAATGCCAGGCTATTTTGAGCTGTGTAACTTTCCTTTAGCATCTAGTTTAAAAAGGGGCCAGATATCCAAAATGCTCTCTTACATATAGCATCATTCTAAATATTTACTCTTCAAATTTTAGCTTAGAAATTTTTCTTTTGTCTTAGAACAGAATAGTTTAAGGACGGACAGCAGCTACACTTAAAAAAAAAAAATCACAGAAATTGTTTTGATTTAACTTAAATCAATTTTCTTTACCAAAGACCTATATTCCCCAAAAGTAAAAACATTTAGCTTCAAATTGAAAATTTTTAATTATTTATTCTTAACCTTTTTAATAACATGTACTAATCATAATTTCTACATTCTTAACCACTTTGTTACTTACAAAAATTTTTGCTTTAATTTGAACCATAAAGTTAAGGTCTGTAAGGTAGCAGAATGTAGATTTAGAATCATGTAAACAAAAAACTAAGATAAAAACAATTAACTATTGCTACTCTCAGAGAATCTCAGTCTGTAGGTGAGACACACTTTAGATTTAAATCATCTCTTCAAAAAATCTTTCTAGAGTACAGTGCTAAAACTTTTTCAAAGGAAGGACAAATGGTAAGTATTTTTAAACAAATGCAAAGCAATCAGATAACATATAAATAAATGAATATGACTATGTAACAACAGAACTTTATTTACAAAAAGAGGCAGGGACCATATTCAGTCTGAGAGATGTTGTTTGTTATCTTCTAGGACACAAACATGGTTTTTCAAAGATTTCAACTCTAGAGAAAAATTTAATTTTCTCTAAAAAGATTTGCAATGGTTTAAAAATATATCTAAAGGCAGACAAGTTCAGATAACTGGGTTATTACTAATTAGCAAGACGACTTACATATATACTAGGTGTGGGTGGATTCAACTTGTCCTTTGGCAAAGGTGGATATGGAGAAGTTGGTGGTTTTGGAGGAGGACATTTATCCAACAAATTGTGACTATTAGACAAGCCATTTTTATCTAAGTTCCTAGAAAAAAATTAGAAGAAATATATCAGTTATGCAATGATTGTAAAAACAGGAGATTAAAACAAGAGAAAAATCTTCTACATTCAGTAAAGTAAAATAATATACACTGTTTCTTCAGAACAAATAGTTGTATTTTTGGAGAACAGATTACAAATTCTATTTAAAATTTCAAATTATACAACTACAAAAGCTAAAGTAAAATC
>NW_011478775.1:9032-9109 GCF_000754665.1 Bison bison bison | reverse complement strand
AAATTAAGAGTATATAGAAAACTGAAGCAATTCAAAGTAAAAATATATATGAAAACAGAAAAAAAAAAAAAAATGAG
>NW_011478775.1:4069-6079 GCF_000754665.1 Bison bison bison | reverse complement strand
AATCCATTCACTGGTTTCAATCCCCAATCATAGAGAATATGACTAATCAACAGAACTCAGTAATACTAGAAATGTGCTTCTCACAATATGGTGTAGTAAAATGCTTTTCACATGTAATACACTGAGAGTTTATGCATAATACTGAGGAATAACAAAGTTCCTTTTGAAATAGTTATTTTAGGCAAGTGACTACATAATTACCTTTTATATTTTTTATAAAATACAAATATTATTTCAGTTTTCTGATCAAGTCAGAAGTGAACTATTTTCAATTTGTGATAAACTTTTCCATACTAACCTGCATGCCTTCAGAACTTCTGTAGAATTTGAGTATATGGACACAGACATTGATGGTATGATTGGAGAATCAGGTTTGCGGCTAATCATAGGCAGACTTGTATTTTTAGAGCTGTGTGAGTTCTCTAGCCCTTTTCCATTAACTGTTTGTAACCTAATATGAGAACTGCTGATGCTGGTAACACCAAAGGTAGTGGTGTGGTCGACAGATTTTAGAGCAGTTGTAGAAATGATTGAAGAGTGTAAAGAGGCAACAGAATTATTAGTCGTTGTATGACTTTCTGGGTGAATACTATTGACTTTGTCACATGCTCCAGTTATCATAGTGTCATTGGCTTTTCCAATCAACAAGGAAGAGATCTGAGGATTGTCTGAAATAAAATTTGGTGATGTAGAATCTCCACTGTTTGGACTACAAATAGGTTCTGCCATCAACTGCTGAACACGATTAGAAAGTCCCTTGACACCAGCACAGCCATTAGGTTTATCTTCAGTATGACTGCTTATTTCAGGCACAGAAGATCTATTTCCTGAAGGTGTGCTCTCTTTGGTATAACAAATGCCTTGCTGGTCACCTGAGGTAGCAATATGAGAGAGGTGATTGAAAGCAGTTCCCTGTGTTACTGAACTAGTAGGTAGCATTCTATGTGAAGTCTGAATATTAGTGCTAGCTGCCTGGAGATACAGGGCAGGATCAGTGGAAAATGAAGGCTGTTCATCATTAGATCCTGGCAAGTGTGAATTCTGACCTTTGTTAAACCCCTAAAAAAAAGAGAAAAACAGACTTTTAAAATTCCATACTGTAAGTTTCAGCCAGATATTAAACAAACACCTAATGCATAAAAAGAACAACACTGAGGATTAAAAATGTTAAATAAAAGCTAAACAACTAAATGTGTAATATAATATAACCAAAATTGTAAAAATCATTTTTAAAAGTTTCATAATCTTATCGTTAAAGTGGTTAGTAATCTTGAGGGAAAATCGTATTTCTGGGCTGCGTAACTGATTTCATTTACTAGTGTAGTAACATAATTCTTCATGGAAGTCTTTGAGAAATTTTAGTGTCTAATTCAGATATATACATTTTCATTAAAAGAGAAATGACTCAGTAAATTTAGATATGGAAAAACATACATATAGTCATTATTGATTGAAGCTATGAACACATCTTAAAGAAACTAGATCACCAATCATAACAATGTATTATGTGTAATATGGAAACAGTGTATATATTAATCCTTTAAGATTAATATTGAATCTGTAACAGAAAAGTAACAGCTATCCTCAAAGAAAGCATATGAAATCTTATTAATTTTTTCCAAGGAATAACTTCAATCTTTCCTAGCCTCAGTCAAGGTCTTTCCTAATGAGTCAGGTCTTTGCATCAAGTGGCCAACATATTAGAGCTGCAGCTTCAGCATCAGTCCTGCCAATGAATATTCAGGACCGCTTTCCTTTAAAATTGAGTGGTTTGTACTTCTTGCACTCCAAGGGACTCTCAAGAGTTTTCTACAGCACCACACTGAGAAAGCATCAATTCTTTGGCACTCACCTTTCTTTAGGGTCCAACTCTCACATCAATTCATGACTACTGGAAAAACAATAGCTCTGACTAGACAGTGAAGTCACTTTATTTTAGTCAGTCTCTACTTTTTAATATACTGTCTAGGTTGGTCACAGCTTTTCCTCCAAAGAGCAAGCATCTTTTAA
>NW_011478775.1:0-393 GCF_000754665.1 Bison bison bison | reverse complement strand
AGACTAAACAACAACCACTGCATTAGCACTTGCCCTAAAATGAAATATGTAGGAAAAACTCAATGAAATAGATATCTGAAACCTTTACAAAAAAAAGTACAAAGCATTGATTAAAAAATAACTAAGTAACAGGAGAGAGTTTCCACATTCTTCAGAAGTAAAACTTAGTATTATTTAAGATGTCAGTTTTTACAAACTTGATTCACAGATTCTATGCAAGCAAATAAAAATTCAATGTTATTTTTACAAATGTTTAACAAAGTGATTCTCACATAGTAAAGAGAGACAAAAGACCCCCAAAGTTCAACATAATGTTGAAGTTCAACATTAGAGGACTAACAACAGGTTTATTTAATGATTTTAATATAAAGGTAAATTAATCAAGGCAGCATG
>NW_011478774.1:8831-10106 GCF_000754665.1 Bison bison bison | reverse complement strand
ATGATCAGCTGGGAATCACGCAGCTCAGCTGGCAGTTATCAAGGAGCTGAGCAGACAGGAAAAACGCAGATCAGTAGGTCCTGATCATGTGACTGAGCACGCACTGATTACGTGGCTGATCATACACTGATCACGTGCTTGATCATGCCCTGATCACATGGCTATCATTCACTGATCACTTGACTGTGAATGCACTAATCACGTGGATCATCATACAATGATAAAGTGACTGATCATGCACTCAAAAAATGGCTGATCATGCACTGATCACGTGACGGATCATGCACTGATCACGTGACTGATAATGCACTGATTACTCATGTACTGGTGAAGTGGCTATCATGCACTGGTCACGTGGCTGTTCATACACTGATCACGAGACTGATCATGAACAGATCACGTGGCTATCATGCACTGATCACTTGATTGTGCATGCAATAATCACGTGGATGATCATGCACTTATCACGTGGTGATCATCCACTAATCACATGGCAGATCATGAACTGATCACGTGACATAGCATGCAGTGATCTCGTGTCTGAATGGTGCTGATCATGTGACTGATCATGAAGTGATCACGTGGCTATTATGCACTGATGATGTGCCTCAGGAGGCAAGAACCAAAGAGCTGAACAGGCACGAATCACGCAATCAGCAGGCAATAATCATGGACCTCAGCTGTCATGAATCATGCTGCTCAGCTGGCAATCATCAAGCAGCTGAATAGGCAGGAATCAGACGGCTAAGCTGGCAATTGTCAAGCTGATGAGCAGGTAGGAATCACGCAGCTCAGCTGGCAATTTTCAAGCAGCTGAGCAGACAGGAATTATGCACCTCAGTAGGCCCTGGTCACGTGACTCAGCAGGCACTGTTCACGTGGCTGATCATACACTGATCCCGTGACTGAGCATGCACCGATCACGTAGCTATCAAGCATTGATCACTTGGCTATCATGCTCTGATCACGTGGCTATCATACACTGATGATGTGCCTCAGGAGGCAATAATCAAAGAGCTGAGCAGGCAGAAATCACGCAATCAGCAGGCAATAATCATGGACATCAGCTGTGATGAATCATGCTGCTCAGCTGGCAATAATCAAGCAGGTGAGCAGGCAGGAATCACACGGCTCAGCTGGCAAAAAGTCAAGCAGTTGAGCAGGCAGGAATCACGCAGCTCAGCTGGCAATAATCAAGCAGCTGAGCAGGCAGGAATCACACGGCTCAGCTGGCAAAAGTCAAGCAGATGAGCAGGCAGGAATCAAGCAACTCAG
>NW_011478774.1:7232-7470 GCF_000754665.1 Bison bison bison | reverse complement strand
CCGCGTAAACCAAGCTACTCAGTCGCTTTTCTCCACCGAATTTTCCTACTGAGCTATCCTCATACTATTCTTCTTGACATCTCTGATGAGCATATAAATAGTCGCCTAGGCCATCTCTCCTTCGAATGCCCTGGATCAGCTGGGGCTGGTCCCCGGCAGGTGGCGCCCGAACAGGGACCTCAGAAGGCAATACTCAAAGAGCTGAGCAGACACGAACCACGCAATCAGCAGGAAATAA
>NW_011478774.1:4100-5596 GCF_000754665.1 Bison bison bison | reverse complement strand
ATCACGTGGCTATCATGCACTGATCAGGTGACTGCGCATGCACTGATGACGTGGCTGATCAGGCACTGATCACATGGCTCATCATGCACTGATCACGTGTTTCTCAGGCAGTGATCAGTGACTGACAGGCGCTGATCATGGGACTGTCCACGCACTGATAACCTGGCTGATCTGGAACTGACCACCTGACTGCCAATGCAGTGATCACGTGGCTGGTCGTTCACTGATCACGTGTTTATCATACGGTGATCACGTGACTGAGAGGCGCTGATCACGTGACTGTGCTGTCACTGATCACGTGGCTGATCATGCACTTATATCGTGACTGAGCATGCACTGATCATGTGCCAGGAGCCGGTGAGGAATTCCACTCTGGACAAAGGTCATGAGGAAGGAGGCTCGGCATACTCAAATGCGGTTTCCAGCCTCAGAAATCCACCCGGATATTCTCGAGCATCTCCTCCCCCAAAAAACCGGAGTCTGCCTACTGTATTGCTTTGTGCTCTCACCTCTGATTTCACTGGGGGCTGTCCCCCACCATCATCTCGCTCTCTCTGTCAAAGGGTTATCTTACAGCTCCAATTCATAAAGTTCATTGTCATTCTTCCCTTTCACTTCCAGCTGAGTCTCCATCTGGAGCCCGAAACCCATCATGCTTACTAATTATGCCTGGGATGCTAAGACCCACTCGAGAAGATGTCTAGGGTGAGACACCTTCCGCTATTCGAGAGGGTGCCTGCGGCCTACGGAAGTGGTACAAACTTTTTCTCTTGATGTTTGATTGGTCTCCCGCATAAACCAAGCTACTCAGTCTCTTTTCTCCACCGAATTTTCCTACTGAGCTATCCTCATACTATTCTTCTTGACATCTCTGATGAGCATATAAATAGTCGCCTAGGCCATCTCTCCTTCGAATGCCCTGGATCAGCTGGGGCTGGTCCCCGGCAGGTGGCGGCCGAACAGGGACCTCAGTAGGCAATACTCAAAGAGCTGAGCAGACACGAACCACGCAATCAGCAGGCAATAAGCATGGAGCTCAGCAGTGACGAATCATGCTGCTCAACTGGCAATAATCAAGCAGGTGACCAGGCAGGAATCACGCAGCTCAGCTGGCAATTATCAAGCAGATGAGCCGACAGGAATCACGCAGCTCAGCTGGTAATTGTCATGCAGATGAGACGGCAGGAATCACGCAGCTCAGCAGGCCCTGATCACGTGACTCCTGCAGGCACTGATCACGTGGCTGATCAAGTACAGATCACGTGACTGAGCATGCACTGATCACGTGGCTATCATGCACTGATCACGTGACTGGGCATGCACTGATGACGTGGCTGATCAGGCACTGATCACATGGCTCATCATGCACTTATCACGTGTTTCTCAGGCAGTGATCAGTGACTGACAGGCGCTGATCATGGGACTCTGCACGCACTGATCCCGTGGCTGATCTGGAACTGACCACCTGACTGCGCATGCAGTGATCACGTGGCTGG
>NW_011478774.1:0-877 GCF_000754665.1 Bison bison bison | reverse complement strand
AGCCTCAGGAGTCCACCCGGATATTCTCGAGCATCTCCCCCCCAAAAAAACCAGAGTCTGCCTAGTTTCTTGCTTTGTGCTCTCACCTCTGATTTCACTGGGGGCTGTCCCCCAACACCATCTCGCTAGTTCTGTGTAAGAGTTAACTTACATCTCCAATTCATAAAGTTCCTTGTCATTCTTCCCTTTAACTTCCAGCTGAGTCTCCATCTGGAGCGTGGAACCCACCACGCTTACTAATTATGCCTGGGCTGCTAAGACCCACTCGAGAAGGTGTCTAGGGTGAGGCACCTTCCGCTATTCGAGAGGGCGCCTGCTGCCAACGTAAGTGGTGCAAACTTCTTGTCTTGAACTTTGATTGGTCTCCTGTGTAAACCAAGCTACTCAGTCTCTTTTCTCCACCGAATTTTCCTACTGAGCTATCCTCATACTATTATTCTTGACATCTCTGATTAGCATATAAATATTCGCCTAGGCCATCTCTCCTTCGAATACCCTGGATCAGCTGGGGCTGGTCCCCGGCAGGTGGCGCCTGAACAGGGACCTCAGGAGGCAATACACAAAGAGCTGAGCAGACACGAACCCCTCAATCAGGAGGCAATAAGCATGGAGCTCAGCAGTGACCAATCATGCTGCTCAACTGGCAATAATCAAGCAGGTGACCAGGCAGGAATCACGCAGCTCAGCTGGCAATTGTCAAGCAGATGAGCCGACAGGAATCACGCAGCTCAGCTGGTAATTGTCATGCAGATGAGCCGGCAGGAATCACGCAGCTCAGCAGGCCCTGACCACGTGACTCTGCAGGCATTGATCACGTGGCTGATCAAGTACAGATCACGTGACTGAGCATGCACTGATCACGTGGCTATCATGCATT
>NW_011478773.1:10587-12103 GCF_000754665.1 Bison bison bison | reverse complement strand
TTAGTCCTGAATATTCATTGGAAGGACTGATGCTGAAGCTGAAACTCCAATACTTTGGTCACCTGATGCAAAGAGCTACCTCATTGGAAAAGACCCTGATGCTGGGAAAGATTGAAGGCCAAAGGAGAAGGGGATGGAAGAGGATGAGATGGTTGGATGGCATCACCGACCCAATGGACATGAGTTTGAGCAAGCTCCAGGAGTTGGTGATGGACAGGGAAGCCTGGTGTCCTGCAGTCCACGGGGTCGCAAAGAGTCGGACATGACTGAATAACTGAACTGAACTGATGCCTTCTATGCATCTTCTGTGCATGTCTGCCTCTGGGTCCAAATTTTCCCTTTTTATAAGGACACTGCTTATATTAGATTAGGGCCCACTGTAATTTTATCTTGATTGTCTCTGTAAAAAACCCTTTCTCCAAATTAGGACACAGTATATGATACTGAGGGCTAAGACTTAAACTTATGAATTTAGGTGGGGCACAATTCAACTCATAACACTAGGTAATGGTTCTAATGAAATCCAGGCTCGGCCCCAGATTCTGCTCTGAACAACTACTTTATCTCTCTCAATTTTGACATCAGTATCAATGTTATGCCAAGTGGAACATAACTTGAGAAATTCATGGGGCTTAATGATATAAAGGTGCTTCCTTTCAATCCAAAAGTTACCTCAAATTGAAACCAGACATTGTCCATGCCTAAAGCAGCATGTGATGGAGATATCACCTGGAGGTCAAGCCCCAGGCTGACTTCCCTCCCCTGACTGATCTCACAGTAGGCACTGCCCACAGCCTGTGTTCTAAGCATAGTCATTGCCTTGTCCCGAATGCTTTTATCTGCACTTTCCCACCTCTAGGCCTTTGCCTCTGCTATTCCTTCTAATGCTTTCAAAAGTTAATTGGAAATTTTTATGATCCTTTGAGGTTTATCTCCAACCTCACCTCTCTCTTGAGATCCTCAATGTCAAGTCTTTCCCTCTTTTGAACTCAAAATAACTTTTTGAGGCTATCATAACAATTCATGTCATAATTTCTCTTAGGACACTTATATCTGTGAATCTTAACCTTTCACTCTTGCCTCCACTCTATTCACACACTCCTATAGACAAAACCTTTCATTATCCCTAGTGCTCCTTGTTGTTTTTTTTAGCAATTCCAGATACTTTATTTCTAAAAATTTTTTCCAAACATTATTGAGGCATAATTAACAATAAAAATTGTATATATTTAAAGTGTAAAATGTGACTTGAGATAGTAGCATTGATATATATACACTCCCGTGTATAAAATAGGTAGCTAGTAGGAAGCCGGAGAAGGCAATGGCACCCCACTCCAGTACTCTTGCCTGGAAAATCCCATGGATGGAGGAGCCTGGTAGGCTGCAGTCCATGGGGTCGCTAAGAGTCAGACGCGACTGAGCGACTTCCCTTTCACTTTTCACTTTGATGCATTAGAGAAGGAAATGACAACCCACTCCAGTGTTCTTGCCTGGAGAATCCCAGGGACGGGGGAGC
>NW_011478773.1:5054-7980 GCF_000754665.1 Bison bison bison | reverse complement strand
TTTTTTTTTTTTCTATTTCTGTGAAAAATACCATTTGGATTCTGATAGAGATTGCATTGAATCTGTAGATTAAGTGCATTGAATTTGTAGGTGCTGTGGGTAGAATGGACATTTTAACAATATTCTTTCTTCTGATCCATCTTTCCATTTATTTGTGTCTTCTTCAATTTCTTTCATCAGTCTTGTAGTTTTCAGTGTACAGATCTTTCACCTCCTTAACTGAGTTAATTTCTAAGTATTTTATTAGTTTTGATGCTACTGTAAAAGAGATTGTTATCTTAATTTCATTTCTTTTGGCTAGTTCATTGTAAGTGTGTAGAAACATAACTGAGTTTTGTGTGTTGATTTGTACCTTATAAACTTTACTGAAGTTATTAGTTCTAACAGTTTTTTTGTCGAGTCTTTAGGTTTTCTACATATAACATCATGCCATATGCAAATAGAGACAACTTTACTTCTTCCTTTCCAATCTGAATGCCTCTTTTTCCTTGCTCTAACTGCTCTGGCTAGGACTTCCAGTACTATGCTAAAGAGAAGTAGTGAGAGTGAGAATCCTTGTGCCTGATCACAGAAGAAAAGCTTGTAGTTTTTCCACATTGACAATGATATTAGCTGTGGGCTTGTCATATATAGCCTTTATTATGTTGAGATACATCCTTTCTATGTCCAGATTATTGATGGTCTTTATCATGAAAGGATGTTGAATTTTGTCAAATGCTTTTTCTGCCTCCATTGAGATGATCATATAATTTTTATTCATTCCATTAATGTATCATATATTATATATCATATATTATATGCATATGTTGAACCACCCTTGCATCCCAGGAATAAATCTCACTTGATCATGGTGTATGATCCTCTTAATGTGCTGTTGAAATTGGTTTGCTAATATTTTGTTGAGGATTTTTACATCTGTGTTCATCAGGGAGATGGTCTGTAATTTTCTTTTAGTGTTCTTATTTGGCATTGTTATTAGGATAATGGTGGTCTTGTAAAATACATTTGGATATTTATCCTCTTCCATTTTTCTGGAAATGTTTGAGAATGATTGCTCTTCATTCATTTTTAACTGGTGATATTCACCAGTGATGCCATATGGTTCAGGACTTTTTATTTGTTAATTTTTTGATTCAGTCTCTTAACTTGTTATTGGTCTGTTCAAATTTTCTATTCATTCATGTTTCAGCCTTGGTAGGTTGTATGTTTCTAGGAATGTATACATTTCTTCTAGGTTATCCAATTTGTTGGTGTATAATTATTCATAGTAGACACTTATTTTTTGTATTTCTGTGGTATCAGTGGTAACATCTCCTCTTTCATTTCTAGTTTTATTCATTTGAGTCTTCTCTTTTTTATCTGAGTCTAGCTAAAAGTTTGCTAATTTTGTTCATCTTTCAGAAAACTAGCTCTTAATTTCATTAATCTTTTCTATTCTTCTAGTTTCTATTTCATTGAATTCTGCTCTAATTAATCTTTATTATTTCTTTTGTTTTGTTAACTTTGAACTTTGTTCTTTTTCTAGCTTCTAGAAGTTTAAAGTTAGATTATTTAATTGAGATCTTCCTTTTCTTAAATGCAGATACTTTTGCCAAAAAATTCCATCTTAGAAATGCTTTGGCTGCATTCCATAAATTTTGGTGTGTTGTATTTTCATTTGTCTCAATACATTTTTAAAAATTTGCTTTTTGATTTCTCCTTTGATCCACTAGTTGTTTTGAAGTGTGTTTTTTAGTTGCCACATATTTGTGAATGTTTCAGTTTTCTTACTGTTATTGATTTCTCATTTTCTAACATGTGATTGGAAAGGTATGATTTCTATCTTCTTAAACTTTTTAAGGAGCTTCCCTGGTGGCTTAGATGGTAAAGAATCCACATGCAATGCGGGAGACCTAGGTTTGATCTCTGGGTTGGGAAGATCCCCTGGAGAAGGGAACAGAGCTACCCACTCCTCTTGCCTGGGGAATTCCATGGACAGAGGAGCTGGGCAAGCTACAGTCCATGGAGTCGCAATTTTGACCTAACACCTGCTATACCCTGAAGAGTATTCTGTACACTTTAGAGGAATGTGTATTCTATTGCTATTGAATGGACTATTCTGCATATGTTATATCCATTTTGGCTATATTGTTGTTCGAGTCCTTCATTTCCTTCTTGATTTTCTTTTTGGATGACTAATCCATTCTTGAAAAGGGAATATTGAAGTCTCCTACTATTACTGCATTGCTGTCTGCTTGTCCCTTCAGTTCTGTTAATATTTGCTTTATCTATTATTGTTGCTGTTAAGTCATTTTGTCATGTCCAAATCTTTGAGACCCCATGGACTGCAGCACGCCAGGCTTCACTGTCCTTCACCATCTCCTGGAGTTTGCTCAAACTCATGTCCATTGAGAAGGTGATGCCATCCAATGATCTCATATGAGCAGGAAGGGGGTTCCCATATTCTAAAGGTGTATGTGAAAATTGGCATATATAAAGAGAAATAGAACTGGAAGAGTGGGCAGTGTTATTTCAAAAAGCCCTTGTCCTATACTACATGATATCCCAGATTATCATGTAGATCAACTGTTGCAGAAAATGTACACCATAAACTTAAAATATTTTTCTTCATTACAACACAAAGGGCATCTGTAACAGAATCTCTATTGCAAAGATCCTAAAGGCCCTTCTTGGGAAAAGGATACTGTCCCTCCTGTTTGAGAAGCCCTATATACCTTGAATCCCAAAGAAAGGCAATGCCAAAGAATGCTCAAACTACCGCACAATTGCACTCATCTCACACACTAGTAAAGTAATGCTCAAAATTCTCCAAGTCAGGCTTCAGCAATATGTGAACCGTGAACTTCCTGATGTTAAAGCTGGTTTTAGAAAAGGCAGAGGAACCAGAGATCAAATTGCCAACATCTGCTGGATCATTGAAAAAGCA
>NW_011478773.1:1061-3223 GCF_000754665.1 Bison bison bison | reverse complement strand
TGATCTCCTTCAGAATGGACTGGTTGGATCTCCTTGCAGTCCAAGGGACTCTCAAGAGTCTTCTCCAACACCACAGTTCAAAAGCATCAATTCTAATTGGCCAGTCACAACTGCATCTAGACATTCTGCAATTCTACCCCTTGAGGTACACTGTATTTTGGATATAAGAACACCCCTGATGAAGTACATCAGAATTTTGAGATCAGGAGCAGGAGTGTGGGAGCGTGCATGTGTAGGTTGAAGAAGTTCCCCAGGTGACTCTGATAACCATGCTCACTATATGCTGCCGTTGAGAACTACTGGTAGAAAACAAGCTGAGAAGTAAATACTGTACCGAAGGATCAATGGATTGTTTGCCCACTCTTCAAAAATTATGCCATATTTTGCTTTGACTCACCCATAAAGATGATCTGGGGATACATAAAAGGCCACCGCACATGTTTGCACATATTGTTCACTGCACAAGGGCTTTTGGTCAACATGGTGAATGGGGCCTGAAATCCAGCCCATGCTCTACTTACCGGACTTTCCTGGTGGCTTAGACGGTAAAGTGTCTGTCTACAATGTGGGAGACCTGGGTTCGATCCCTGGGTCTGGAAGATCTGCTGGAGAAGGAAGTGGCAATCCACTCCAGTACTATTGCCTGGAAAATCCTATGGACAGAGCTCTACTTATCAAGCTACCTAATCTGGTTAGGGGGCTGTAATTACCAGATAGAAGGATCCCACGTGGGTTAGGGATGGCAGCCCTGAGCATGATATAATCATTTTTGAGTATATTACATCTTTCAGGAAACCATAGTTTCTCCTAGGATAGTAAGGAGTGCTTCAGTGATCTCTAGGTTATTTGATCCTACTGTGATCTAACTTACCTCCATTCAGAAGCACTGGTGTCTCTTGTTTGTTTGCTCATAACTTTTGTATTTTTAGAGATCATGTGAAATCCAACTACTTTTCATCATAGTATCTTGAAATTCCCTTATGAAGGGCATGTTTGCAGTAGATCTGAATATTCATTTAATCCTATGACAGGCTCTGTTTTAGACATTGAGGTAAGTAAGATATAGTCTCTGCCCTCAACAAGCTTCTAGGCCAAGGATCAAAGCAGAGAAGTAATCACATCATGATAGGAAGTGTGACAAGTGCCATGACAAAGAGATACCCTGAAGATACTGAGAGTACTAATAAGGAGCCCCCACCTTGACTATTTCTGGTGTGTATGTGTGAACATGCACATGCATACATGTATGTTGGGGAAAAGACTGAGGCTTACCAGAGAGAAGGTGATGACTGAGCTGAGTCTTGAAGGAGGGGAAGTTTGAGCAACCCTTTAAGTATGGAAGTGAAGTAGGGAAGCAGGAGATGTCTGAAAACAAGAAGATCTAGGAGACTAAAGAATGTGTGTGTACAGGAAAACAAATATTGTGTTGATCTCACTTATATGGGATGTCTAAAATAGTCAAGGAGAAGGAAATGGCAACCCACTCCAGTGTTCTTGCCTGGAGAATCCCAGGGACGGGGGAGCCTGGTGGGCTGCCATCTATGGGGTTGCACAGAGTCGGACATGACTGAAGCGACTTAGCAGCAGGAGCAGCAGTGAGAGAGATATAAAGATGAAAAATAAAGAGATGAAATGTGGAAAAGATGCAAAATAAAAGTCATATACACACATTAATAGTTGTATAAGCCTCACTTTTTGAAAATACTGGGCAAAGGCACTTCATAATGACAAAAGCACTTTCTGCCTGTGCTTTGTAAGTATTTTACATATCAAATGAATAAAGTCTCATGCATTTCCTCCTCTTGACAGGCCTGTGAGACATAGCCACTTATTGTGCCTGTTTTTTAGATGAGAAAAATTAAGGCACCGAGAGGGTAAGTACCTTGCCTATAGTCTCAACAGTTTGGATTTAAACCCATATACTTTGCCTTCTGAGTCCTTGCCTAGTATCCCTATAGTGTATGTCTTTTAGTCATGAGATATTAGTCATGGACTAATAGGGAATCTGAGAACCTGTGCTCACACCCCAGGTTATCTTCCATAGAAAATTTTGATTGGTTTTTCATGGACAGGGGATTATGGAAAACTCCAGTCCTCAAGGTAATTAGATAGATTACAAATTCTCAAAATTCCTCTTTCTTCTTTTCCTCTGCATGGCTTTC
>NW_011478773.1:0-961 GCF_000754665.1 Bison bison bison | reverse complement strand
GTAGGAGGATAGATCTTCAATATTCTCACCATAACTCTCCACACATGATAACTCTACAGAGGTGATGGATAAGTTAGTTAGCTTGACTGTGGTGATCTTTTCACAATGTATACATATATCAAAACATCAAGCTGTACAGTTTAAATATATCCATTTTTATGTGTCAAAGATGTGTTAATGAAGTTGTTTAAAATACAAAGACGTGAAAAGAAAAGGATGCGTGTGATGGGGGGCATACCTGTTGGGGTTAATGATGGAGTCAGGTTTGGAAACATAGTGAGGATGAGGAGATGATGGGAAACTATGGCCCAGTTCTAAGTAGGGAAACTGCTACTATTGATCTATAAGGGGCAGAGTGGAGAGATGACGAGTCTAAATGGAAGAAGATGGGTAAAAGGATTGTAGGAGTACTCGTACTCTGGGTTAGAATGGATGAGTGCTTCAGTTAGAGCAGGGGACAGCAAACTATAGCCCACTGGCTAAATCTGGCTGATCACCTGCTTGTTTATACAAATAAAGTTTTATTGGAAAAAGTCATGCCCATTCATTTACATATTGCCAATGGCTGCTTTTGTGCTACAATGGCAGAGTTGAATAGTTCTTATAGAGAATATACAGCCTATGTACTCTAAAATGTATACTATCTGACCCTATATGGGAAAATTTTGCTAATCTGTAAATTAGAGCAATGGTTGGGAATGAAGAGAAGTAGATGATTCTAGAACTATCATAGATGGACCTTTTACCTCTGTTTATTCTCTTTATTTCTTTATTTTACTTCTTATTAGAATTTTCAAACAAGAAGAAAACTAGAGAGAATAGTACAATGAATACCCATCATCTAAATGTAAAAATTCTTAATATTTTGTCATTGTTGTTGTCATTTAGTCAATAAGTCATTTCTAACTCTTTTGCGACCCCATGGACTATAACCTGCCAGGTTCCTCTGTCCATGGGATTT
>NW_011478772.1:9461-10862 GCF_000754665.1 Bison bison bison | reverse complement strand
TAGACTCAAATCCAGCCTACACAGCAAAGACCAGGAATTAAAGGGTATAAGCTCCTGGCTGATAGGAATGTTAATGATAGAAAGCATCCCCTGTAGCCTGAAGCACCATTAGTAGGAAACTGTAAAGCATTTAGAAAAAGCAGACTTTCCTGGTGATCCAGTGGTTAAGACTCTGCACTCCCAATTCAGGGGGCACTGGTTTGACCCCTGGTCAGGTAACTAAGATCCTGCGTGCAGCAAGGCACAGCCAGAAAAAAGAAAAGCATTAAGAAAAACCCGTAGAAAAAAATTTTCCAGTCTTGCAGAAAAAGAAGTCATAAGCTTCACATTTGTTTCAAGCATGCCTTCAAGGATCATGATCTGAAAAGTACAGCCTACTCCCTGAGCTGCTAGGGGTGGTGGTGGTGATGGAGCGTGTGCCTACCAGAGGCGGTGGATCCTCACAACTCCAAAGAAACGGTGTCTTTAGGTGAATCATTATTACAATGAACCACTTTATGGGTTTCCACCAAGACCTACTGAAGAAATCTCTCACGGCCAGCTCTACAAAGAATTCTCATGACCCAATGGCACTGCTAGGAGCATAGTTTTTCACTGTATCCCTGAGAATAAATCAGGCCTTGACTTGTAAAGCAGAAATCCTGGCCTTGCTATGACTATTGCAGTAGCCTCCCAGCTCATCTCCTGAGTTTACTCCTGCCTCCCTTTATTCTCTGATCTTTGAGTCCAGGTGACACATCACCACTCTGCTGCCAGAAACTCTTCAGTGGCCACACATTGCCCTCAAGACAAAGACCAAAACTCCGAACAAGGCCCACAGGGCTCTGTGTGAACTGGTCTTTATCTTCCTTCCCAGCCATGTCTCTTACCTTCCTCTCCCATGTACTTGCCATGGTTGCTCAGACACAGAAATCAGTCAGCTCCCTCTTCAACTGTTCAGGGAAGCTCCCATTGCCTGCCTAACCCCACCAAAGCTCGATCTCTAATACATATTATTACAACACTGTTCCTTCCCTTCTGGGATGTCACAGTTGATAATTACACATTGTATGTGAAGATTCGATTAATGTTTCTCTTTCTATGGACTATGGGCTATAGTAGCACAGAATTGGTGTTTTCTCTCCCTTTTGAACTGTGGTGTTGGAGAAGACTCTTGAGAGTCCCTTGGACTGCAAGGAGATCCAACCAGTCCATTCTGAAGGAGATCAGCCCTGGGATTTCTTGGGAGGGAATGATGCTGAAGCTGAAACGCCAGTACTTGGGCCACCTCATGCGAAGAGCTGACTCATTGGAAAAGACTCTGATGCTGGGAGGGATTGGGGGCAGGAGGAGAAGGGGACGACAGAGGATGAGATGGCTGTATGGCATCACTGACTCGATGGATGTGAGTCTGAGTGAACT
>NW_011478772.1:3866-5995 GCF_000754665.1 Bison bison bison | reverse complement strand
TAGGCAAAGAGAAACTATTCCAAGTGATTTTAAAACAACAGTTTGACTCCCTCATCCTTGGTGAGATATGGCCTAATGACAAAAAAAAAAGTTAAATTTGAATTTCAGGTAAGCAACGAAGCATTTTCTTAGTAGAAGTAAATTCCAAATATTGGAAGGTACTACGAGTACTTATTTTTTAAAAGCATTCATTGTTCCTTTAGTTTCTGATTCAACTGGGTGGTGGTGGTGGTGGTGTTTTCAACTTGGAAACCTTCCATGGGGGAAAACTAGATAAAGAATAAAAGAAACTTCACTCTTTCATTTTTTCAACCTTCTATGAATCTATAATGATTTCAAAATGATTTCTTTAATTGAGAGAATAGAGTTTGAAGAGTAGTCGTTTCACGAAATGGGACTCTCAATCATCTCAAACTACCTATAGCTGAAGAAGAAAAATGATACCTAGCATATTTTTGTAATAGTAAATGCAAAGAGTCAGTAGTCCTGAGGTAAGACCTGACATGAAATGATTTAATATAAGGGCAAGATGAACTTAACAAACTGTTCTTTACAAATGAAATGCTAGAAAGTGGGAAGAGAAATGGACAGGAAGACGTTTCTCTGTCCATGGTACTGGACTGACAATGAAGAGATTCTATTTCAATCCAATACAGATGTGTCTTAATTTAAATCACAGCTTGGATCATTGTAAAAAGCATGACTTGATCATTTTTTCCTTTAAAAATCCTTCTGCAGACCTGGAGTTGCATAAAAGGCAATAACAGCAGAAAGAATTTTAAAATGAGAGTTGGGAATGTAAGAAAATCTCTTCCAGAAAAACAAACATTGTTTCTTATCATTGATATAATTTTTTTCTTCAATTGAGGAATTGTTTTTACAGAATATCAAGCTGTTTACTCTGAGTCATTTCAACACCAATCTGAAGTGGGGAAATAAAAATAGCAGTGCCCTCCTTCCTAATCTCAGCCACATTTTCAATTAGGGGGAAAAATTGAAGAATCAACTTTCTTTTTCCCAGCTTTGGGGGAGGGAAGTAAGGTAAGGAGAGAGTACTATGAGAGTGGACAAAAATATCACAGCACCAGAACACATGGTGAGTGGGTAGAGTGGGAGAACACTACAGAAATGGATATGCATGACCTCACCATGAGCATCCCTAAAATATCCTGTAAAGATGGAAGGATTAACAGCTTATTCAACACTGTGTGTACAGATGCACAGAGCAGACCAAGAGCTCAATAATCATTCCTTGCCTGACAGATTTTTCATTGAAAACTGGTGCTTAAAACTCAAAATAGTTTTGCTCAGATAATTAAATGTTTTAAAAGTATATTTTCCACTTAGCAACATGCTTTAAGCAAGTTTCTCCTCTTAAAACCAGTGTAACTAAATCCTCTACCCAATATACGGGTATTACTTTTCAGAGAATCACCAGAAAGGGGAAGTCAAAGGTTTTCGTGGTTAACATTGAACAAAAATTTCAACCATAAAAGATTATCTACTGCCTGCTTTCTGCTTAGCACTGAGATAGATAGTAGGAATTTATAAAGATGAAATAATACACAAACTCACCTACAACAAGCTTATATCCAATTTGGAAAGAAGACAAAAATCATGCAAAGGTGAAAACTTCATTTAAGAACTTTAAGGATTTGAAAGTTGACATCTTAATAAATATTTGCTTCACACTTCCTAGCTTACAGAGTACTTCCACATATTCTACCATCTGATATGCACAATAGCCCTGTGAGGTAAGAGGTTTTGTTAAGCCCCTGAAATCTACAGGAATTCAGCTTTGGAGAAGAAGCCAAAATATTCCTAAATAATTCTTCAAGTGGTATTAATTGATTTGATCTAGGGACTCACAGAGCCATGGAAAGTAATTGACCTCCTTGGAGGCATATTCATATCTCCAACAATACACTGCCCAATCTCTGATACCAAGTTGACGCTCAATAAATGCCACTGAAGACAAGCTGCATTAATAATAAATGTCACATTTGAGAAAATTATGAGAACAGCATATTCCTCAGTGTGATATCTATCTGTGCTTGACTCAGTGAGCAGTTTATATTGAATTAAGTTAAACTGGTAGGAGACTGACCCTAATAATAGAGTGCTTACCA
>NW_011478772.1:0-626 GCF_000754665.1 Bison bison bison | reverse complement strand
GAGAAGCCAGAGCGGGTGAGGCATGGAAATCACAAAGTAAAAGTTTTAGAACCACCACTCTTGGCTTTCACTTCCCAGCCCACAATAACCACCAAAGTGCAGTCTTTCTATTTCCAGGGTTCTATTTCTAGGCTGTAAGAATGGAGCAAATTTTAGAGTATTACAGACTTTCACAGGAAAAAGAAAAGATTACCTAAAAATATTTTCACCTTTGCCAAGAACTGCTTCCAAACACAAACCTTAGCTTGTCACACCTGCCCCATTTCCCCCCTTTTCCCTTCTTCACTACTACCTCTTCCCTCATTGCACCAGGCACATCTGGTACCACAAGAATTAGCTAACATGTCCCAAGTAATTTGAGCTCTTCAAGCGGAAACTGTTCCAGAAATAAAAATAAAGTGCTAAACAGTTACAAGTCGTTTCTACCAGAATTATTGTTGAGATTTTCTATTTTTCTATTTTTAAGTTGTCACCCTTATGTTTTATGGAAGAGAATGCCAAAGCATGTGATATTTCACCATATGATTCGTTCTCAAATAAGAGACACAAAGCTAGTATTACCTGGAGCCACATTTTCTATTTTCTCTTGAAAATATGCACCAACCTAAAAGAAGAACAAAAACTTC
>NW_011478771.1:13864-15310 GCF_000754665.1 Bison bison bison | reverse complement strand
CAATGAAGAAATAACTCCAGAAAGAATGAAGGGATGGAGCCAAAGCAAAAACAATACCCAGTTGTGGATGTGACTGGTGATAGAGGCAAGGTCCGAGGCTGTAAAGAGCAATATTGCATAGGAACCTGGAATGTCAGGTCCATGAATCAAGGCAAATTGGAAGTGGTCAAACAAGAGATGGCAAGAGTGAATGTCGACGATATGGGACACCTAGGTTCAGTCCCCTGAAAATTCCCCTGAATGAGGGCATGGCAACCCACTCCAGTGTTCTTGCCTGGAGAATCCCCATGGACAGAGGAGCCTGGTGGGCTACAGTCCATGGGGCTGCAAAGAGTCAGACATGACTGAGTGACTAAGCACAGCACAGCACAGTTCTAAACACATATTTATCACATCTCATTATGATGATGGTCTATATCTGGATTCCTCACTAGACATGAATTTTTCAAGCACAGGAATGTATTCAATTGTATTGCTGTTGTTGTTTAGTCTCTAAGTCGTGTCTGACTCTGACACGACTACTCTGACAACATAGCCAGGCTCCTCTGTCCATGGGATTTCCCAGTCAATAAGACTGGAATGGGTTGCCATTTCCTTCTCCAGGGGATCTTCTCAACCCAGAGATTGTGTTTCCTGCATTGGCAGGCAGATGCTTTACAACTGCGCCACCTGTAGGTCCACATAAAATAAAATCTCATCCCTGAAAACTGGTCTGGGACCAGAAAAGTATAAGTCATACAAAAGGACAGAACCTGAGCAACATGGAAGAGAAGGATGGACAGGATCAAAGCAGAGACAATTTTCTCATCTACATTTGCTAGTATTTTGAAAGGACTTGAAATTAAAATGGAAACCATAACATTCCATTTGTGGCTTGTTATATAATTTTGTTTGATCAACTGGATTGTTGCTTAGCTGTTTCATTCCATGGTGGGGAATCCAGTCTTTATTGTTGTATTCAACTAAACCCTGCTTCATCGAGTCCTCTAGAAGTTATTGAATAGTCGTTTAGATTGGGAGGAAACGACAGACTATATAAGCTGAAATTCCTGAGCACAGAATGGACAAAAATAAGCAGCAAAGAAAACCCCCTTTAGAGAATGTTGTGGTTTTTGCTTTGTTTTGTTTTGAGAATTTGAGCATTTCAATGCCAGGTAGGCCTTCCAAGGTGTCACCCAGAAGGAGAACAGGGCCTGAGAGATAGAATCTTGTGTCAAAAAAACAAAGAATCTTTTGTCATAGGCAGATATGTAATCTCTGGTTACTGAATTGTCATGATCCTGTGCTTTTTCATTTGTAAAACAAAAAGAATATCTACCTTAGGGCTTCCCCAATGGCTCAGCAAGTAAAGAATCTGCTTGCAATGCAGGAGACACAGGAGATGTGGGCTCGATCCCTGGGTTGGGAAGATCCCCTGGAGAAAGAAATGGCAACCCACTCTAGTAT
>NW_011478771.1:8102-11305 GCF_000754665.1 Bison bison bison | reverse complement strand
AAATAATTAAAATTTAAATGAGTCCTTTATCATCAATTTTTTTTACCACATATTCTTCATTCCCAAGTTCTTCATTCTAATATATCTCTTAACTGGATAGCTTGCATACTCATGTAATCTTGTTTTCTAAGAAAGGCTTGTTTCCTGGAGTTTTAAATGGTTGAAAACGTCTGCCTGTTCCCTTTTTATTTGAATATCATCATGATTGAGTATAATACCCTTGGGTATACTTTCCTTTACAACGTCATGGTCACATTTCCACTGTTGTGTCTTTGAATGTTACTCTGAGAAGGACTGATCACAGCCTGATTCTCATTATTAGTCTCAGTACCCAATGTACCAATTTGCTCTTTTCCCATGGATTTCCTAAAGAATTATTTCCCAATCTTTAACGTTAAAAAACTTAAATAGAATATGAGGAGTGCTCTGCATCAGTTTTCCTTGTACTTGTGAAGCTTTTCATTCTGCATATTCACATCTTGCTTAACTTCAGGAAAAGTTTCTTTTGTTACTTTGCATACTTTTCTGTTATTTTTAGTGAGTTCTCTGGTATAGAACACCTTTTATTTGTTCCCAAAACAAAGTAATACCTTTGTTTTGGGTTTCCTAAAAAAACTTTTATAATTGTTAGTTTTTCTCTGATATCTTAACTTTTTTATTTGTGATCATTGTGATGTCTCGAGTTTATTTTTTTCTTTTCCGGTTGAGCGAATCTCAGTCTTATCAATTCTGTGCCCTTTCTATCCATTTTATTTATTAGTTCTGTATTGCAGGAATTTGATCCTCGATTTGTTTATGTCTGCAATCTCCCCTTTCATCTCCTTTTATCATCCTGCTTTTGAGCTTATGTTCTTTTGTTATCAACCAGAATATATTTCTTGTTCATCTAAAAAACTAGATAATGTATTTACGTTGTTCAGAAATCAAAGAAAACCTCCATGTGAGAGTACCTTCTCTTCTCTTCTACCCATCCAGTTAACTTCCCCTATATATAACCCATGTTATTGGTGACTTTTATACTCTTCTGGACATATGAATGTTCAAGCAAAGATAAAAATATAGTCTTAAAAAAGCTCTTGTTTTATGGAGCCCATAATATGTTGTTCTATAGTTTAATTATTGTTAAAGTAACTTTCTTCTGTTCCTTAGGTAACATACAAACTTGCTTGGATGAATTTCTTTGTCTTTTCTTTCCGTCTGCTTTTTTTTTTTTTTTTTGCTGTGGCATGCTTGCATATTTACCTTGTTATTTTTATTTTCTAATACTTTACCTAGACAGCTCTATCTATGATTTTTAATTGTTCTTATACAGTATAGATAACTTCCTTGTCATTTTCCACTTTATCTGAGATCAGTGTTATTTGTGTTGTAAGCCCCAGTTGAAAATTAGCCATTTAGTGCCTAATCTCTTTTTACACTCTGTTGACATGGCAGAGAATGGGGGACTCCATAAAGGTGTGTATTTTACTTTATATCCTTCAGCTTTTGATACTTTGTTAAATGCTCTGAACCAGGTTTCCTTCACCTGGATAGAGATATATCTTATTCACATGGTGGGAGGGACTGGGTACCATAGACTTCGGATTTGCTCCCTAATTCAACCTGCAGCTCTGGAGCCCTCACTTTATCCAAAGGTGAGCCTCTTTTTAAAAACTTCCTCTATTTTACTTATTTCTCCAGCAGTCATTTCCACTGTGGTCCTGTCAACAGAAGGAAAAGCTAGAGATGCCAACTTAGTTGGAGTCTCTCCAGATTTGGGGTTATGAGTGAGAATTTACATGATTTTGATGATACACAATTTATTGTTTGAGGGGCAGGGGGAAAATTAAGTGGAAAGCATTCCTATGACATGTTGGTTTGGTTTAGAATTCTGCTTCTTTGTTTTGCTATCAGTTTATGAAGTTTGTGGATTCTTTATTTGGTTTAAACACATAAATTCTTTTTTTGCTATTTTTCCTCTTCTTTTTGTTAAATATTAGAGAAGCAATTTCCCATTAATCTTTGTTTTTCAAAATGTTTGACTTATATTTGTCCTCCTATTCCCTACCTGTAACCAAATTTTAGCATTGTATGGGAACTAATTACAATATATGCAAACATATAATCCCTTTGTGAGGCCAAAAAATATGGGGAATAAGTATTACTTTGTTTAACATCAGTCTGCTTATTGAATTTGAATAGGTAGCTAGGTTGGGTTGATAGTTTGAAATTTCCCTCAGTCTGCAGCTCTCCTAGAACAGTGAAGTCTTTCAGGTCATTTTTTGCACCAGTGAAAAAAAGTCAGTTTCTCAGTCATTTCCAACTCTTTGCAACTCCATGGATAGTAGCTCGCCAGACTCCTCTGTCCATGGGATTCTCCAGACAAGAATACTGGAGTGGATTGCCATTTCCTTCTCCAGGGGATCTTCCCAACCCAGGGAATGAACCTGGGTCCCCTGCACTGCAAGCTAATTCTTTACTGTTTAGAGCTCCATTTTTTAATGTGTTATTTGTGTACCATCACTGCAAATGGCCAGAGTCTTGAAGAAAGTAGGTCTGATGAAGATCCTAGTTAGAGAACTGAATCCTCTCTTTACAAGGAGGTCACACAAAATCACGTTGTTACAAGGAGCCCTGTCTGGCCTAGCTGCAGAAGGAGGATTGACTGAAGTCACAGCTTTAATCTTGGCTCATCACAGTCACGGCGGCCTTATACCCCACATTTATAAAGGGACAGGTGGCTGCTACTGCTGCTGACTTGGAGCCAAGGTGGCTGACAGAGGAAGATGGTTACAAGACCAGTAGCCAAGGGAGTGAGAATTAGAAGAATTTGAGAAAGGGAGTGAAGGAATGCAGGACTACTCGTGGAGTCCTGCCAGGTTCTCTGGCACTGTGAACCCTCTGCATACTGCTGTGACGTGCCGAGTTTTACCAACTGTGAAGTTCTTATTTCCATGTCATGTTATTGTTGTTTAGTCACTCAGTTGTGTCTGACTCTTTGCAACCCCATGGACTGCAGCACTCCAGGCTTCTCTGTCCATCACCATCTCTTGCTGAAACTCATGTCCATTGCCCTGGAGAAGGAAATGGCAACCCACTCCAGTATTCTTGCCTGGAAAACTGCATGGACAGAAAAGCTTGGTGGGCTACAGTCCAAAGGGTCCATGGAGTCGGTGATGCCATCCAACCATCTCATCCTCTGTCACCCCCTTATCCTCCTGCCT
>NW_011478771.1:3383-6539 GCF_000754665.1 Bison bison bison | reverse complement strand
CATACGCCTCACTCCTCTAAATTTATAAGCCAGATTCAGGGTTGAGCTGGAGAAGGGAGAAGCTTTAAACTGAATGGGAGTTGGATCTTTCAATTTAGATTCAGTTGGGCTTTTAAAAATCGTTTGTGTTTATGAAAGTGATGTACTTAGACCACCAGTGACTTAAACAGTACTATCACACTTAAAACCAAAATACACCCCTATCCCCACTCTGTTCTGCCCCTTTGATTTCTACTTTCTACAGGCAATCACTTTCACCTGAATACTTTCAGCTGCTATGTCTAGTATTTACTTCTAAATTCCTGTTATGTCTGGCATTTTCAATTGTAAACATTCTCTGTTAACTTTGTCTTATTCTAAATGAGGATTTAGCTGCTATCTGTCATTACTACCCTGGCTTGCCCTCTTCCCCCATCGTACAGATGTACTCATCGCCCCTCTATCTTCCCAATATAATTATATTTTGATTTATCTTTATTAAATCATCATTCCATGTTGACATCATTATGTTTAGTGGTAAACAGGGAAGATTGCAGCTGACCAAGTTCTATTCCCTTGTATTATTTCTTACTCTTCCTGGTGTTAATAATTGTTTAGTTTTTTATGTACCTTTCACTATTTCTGCCACAAACTTTTGAACATGATGATCGGTACAGTCAGTGAGGAAATCCATCAGATGGTGGTTTTTCCTTTTGCACTATTCTTTCTGGAAGGTCACGTCCAGTTCCAGCTGGATATCTTGCTCTCCAGGTCTACTGCATCATCTCCATCTTTGAAATGTCCTTTAAAGACATCTTAGAAATTCCTTTTGCCTCTGTTCTGTGTTAAGGTCCCCAATCCATGCTTCTTTCCTCAAATAGACTGGGCTTTTCTGCTTCCCCCCAAAGCTGAGACATCATCTAGGGATGGAAACAGATCTGAAAATAATGCTAGGATAAAAAGTCACTTCTTGCTTTCACCCTACCGAGTCCAGTCTATTCAGTCAACTCGTTACATAAGTGAGGGAATATATGATCAGATTGTGTTTCAGAAACATTCCTTCAATTTCGTGTATTTACTGATATGTTTTAGGCAGTGGGGACACACTGAAGACAAGGTGGGCATGGACCCTGCCCTCTTACATCTAAACTCTATCAAAGTACACAGACAAGTGTACATGAAAGGCAAGTGCAGCATGCTGTGGTGGAGCATGAGAAGGTCATTTAACTCTGGAGGAGAGTGAAGGGTGGACCGAAGGAGCAAACATCAAAGGGCACATTTTGTATGGTACAATATATATATGATGCATCCAGAAGAGGCAAATCAGTCGAGACAGAAAGCAGAATTGGGAGTGACTGCTAATGGCTGCAGGGTTTCCTGTTAGGGTGATGAAAGTGTCCTGGAACTAGATGGTCGCAATGGTTGCAGAACATTATGAAAGTACTAAAGCCAAGGAATTGTACACCTCAAAATGCTTAATTTTATGTTATGTAAATTCTATCTGAATAGAAAGAAGAGAGTGACAGGAAGAGCAGTTCGGAGATTACTACAGTAGTAGTCCTGATGTGAGATACATTTTACAGTATTTGCTTTCAAAACATTCTATTTACGTAGTTGGTGTATAGGCATGCATATGGAACAAGTTTCAAAAAAGGACAAAGAGGTAAAGTGAAATGTAAGTCTCCTTCCTTCCCCATCTTCCACTCACTTGGTTCCCTTCCCTTGGAGGAAAGCATTGTTCCCAGATTCTTAGGTATTTTGAGTTTATGCATAAATGTGTGCATTTGTGTATACAGATGGTTGCCAACTTATGATATTTCAACTTACAATTTTTTCAGCTTATGATGGTACAAAAGTGATCTGCATTCAGTAGAAACTGTACTTTGAATTTGGGTTTTTGACCTTTTCCCAGGCAAATGCAGCTCCCATTCAGCCACTTGATCCTGAGGGGAAACAACCAATACACTTACAATCATTCTATCCCCCAGAGCCATTGTTTTTCATTTTCAGTACAATATTAAATAAATTACCTTCAACTGAAGTGTGATATTCAACACGTTATTATAGAATAGGCTTTGTGTTTGATGATTTTGCCCCAGTGTAGTCTAATGTATGGAGAAGGAAATGGCAACCCACTCCAGTGTTCTTGCCTGGAGAATCCCAGGGACGGGGGAGCCTGGTGGGCTGCCGTCTATGGGGTCGCACAGAGTCGGACATGACTGAAGTGACTTAGCAGCAGCAGCAGTCTAATGTAAGTGTTCTGAGTACATTTAAGTAGGTTAGACTAAACTATGATGTTTGGTAGGTTAGGTGTATTCAGTGCATTTTCAGCTTACAATATCTTCAATTTAAAATGGGGTTTCTTGGGATGTAACCCCATTGTAAGTGGAAGATCCATGTGTTTGTGTATGTGTGTAGTGTGTGTGTGTATATACATATGTAAGTGTGTATTCAATATATTACATACATTGTCAAAAAGCCAGAAATAATAACAGTTAAAACCAGATCAGTAGAATAGTAAAATAATATTTAGTAAGAGTTGATTGTGCACAAAAGAACAGTTTGTGAACTAGGAGTCTTCTAATCCAATACTGAGATGAAGCTCAGAGGGATGTCGTTACAGAATAGCTTATAAAGTGGAAATGATGAAGTTGTTCAGCCTTTACAGTGATTGGTTGTTACAGCAAGACATTTCTAGATAGCAGGGTATTGGTTAAGAGTACTTATCTTATACCATTTTAGGAAGATGACTCAAGTTTCTTTTATGATTGTTAGAGGCATTTATAAGGAGTAACCTAAGTTAAGTTTTGCTTGTGTTTATGAAATAAGTTAGATTTAGTTTTACTTATGTGGCATAAATGGTTTTGTCTGCTTGGGGGATTTTCAATGCTGGTCTACATTTTATTTTAACAATATCACTTTAAAATTAAATTGTAGCATACTATAAACTAGTTTTTCATCTCAATCTCATTTAATATATTTTAGAGATAATTTTCGGAGAAGACAATGGCAAGCCACTCCAGTACTCTTGCCTGGAAGATCCCATGGATGCAGGAGCCTGGTAGGCTGCAGTCCATGGGGTCGCTACGAGTTGGATGTGACTGAGCGACTTCACTTTCACTTTTCACTTTCACGCAATGGAGAAGGAAATGGCAACCCACTCCAGTGTTCTTGCCT
>NW_011478771.1:0-1826 GCF_000754665.1 Bison bison bison | reverse complement strand
AAAATTGTTGAGAGCCTTATTTCATGTTGGCATGTGATTCTTTACTTTCAGAAACAAGCCTGATTAGTTGTTATTGTAAATTTCTTGCCTCTGTATATCCAAATCAATCTCTCTTTTTCTCTCTGTATGCACACACACACACTTATTTATTCATTCTGTCATCTGTCTGCTTTTGGCAACAAAGTGTAAAATCTCTACTTGTGTGATTTTTATTAACTTCATGTAGGTCTTTTGAGATTCTTTGATATAAGTGTGGTGGGCCAGATTCAATCTTAGGAAAAATTGTCCTCCAGCAGCCTAGCGAATCTTTGGCTGCTGTGTAAGTAGAAATACAAGAATGAGAGCTTTTATAGGCAAACCTTATGGTTAAGGACATTTATTGTTACAAGAAAACTAAAGTAAAGCTTGAAAAGAGAATCAGTAACGAAATAGAATTTTCTTATCTCTTGCCATATTGGTTAGCAACTTAAACATTTGGTGTGGCCAGAATCTTTATTAATAGCTCAAACAGCTCCTCAGGAGGCAGTACCAGAAACCCTAGTAAACTGACTTGGGCTCTTTCCCTTCTTCTTCCCTGTCTTCCTTTCCTGGCATCTTTCCTTTAATAGACATTGTCAGATTGTTTTCGTGTTTAAGTTATGCTAATTCATAGTTCTACCAGCAGTGTATGAGACACTACACTGTATTTCCACAGTTGCACCAATACAGTGTACTATTTCAGTTGCTTTTTTGAACCTTTCTTAGCTTGATTATATCTTTCCTAAAGTTCAGTTCAGTACAGTCGCTCAGTCATGTCCAGCTCTTTGCAACCCCATGAATCGCAGCACGCCAGGCCTCGCTGTCCATCACCAACTCCCGGAGTTCACTCAGACTCACGTCCATCGAGTCAGTGATGCCATCCAGCCATCTCATCCTCTGTCGTCCCCTTCTCCTCCTGCCCCCAATCCCTCCCAGCATCAGAGTCTTTTCCAATGAGTCAACTCTTCACATGAGGTGGCCAAAGTATTGGACTTGCAGCTTTAGTATCATTTCTTCCAAAGAAATCCCAGGGCTGATCTCCTTCAGAATGGACTGGTTGGATCTCCTTGCAGTCCAAGGGACTCTCAAGAGTCTTCTCCAACACCACAGTTCAAAAGCATCAATCCTTCAGTGCTCAGCTTTCTTCACAGTCCAACTCTCACATCCATACATGACTACTGGAAAAACCATAGCCTTGACTGGACGGACCTTTGTTGGCAAAGTAATGTCTCTGCTTTTCAATATGCTATCTAGGTTGGTCATAACTTTTCTTCCTAAAGTAAGGTGACTAGATGTTTATCATTATTCTGGTTGTAGACCATACACTGTGGAATCAGCTTTAATGAAGTTAATGAAGTTAGAGAAGGAAGATAAGAAAGGTTTCTAAACATGATATTTTACATAATATATAAAATATTTCAAGTGCACAAAATAGTATAAAGAATATTAGAATGAACATTCTTGTACAACATTACCTCACTGTACCATGCTTTATTCTTTTTGCAATATTTGCTTTAAATCCTCTTTTAGAAGTGAAACATTGTATGCAGATTTGAATCTTCCTGTAGATACTTCCCTGATATAATTTACCTCCCTCTTTCCCCAGAAATACCATTCTCAAGTGTATTTTTACTTCTACAGTAAATCTTTCATTTTTCATGTTTCAGTTCAGTTCAGCTTTTTCATGGTGAGTGAGTTCTTCTGTGACCCATTTTTTCATCAACATCATATGCTTTGGATTTATTCATATATATCTCACTTATTTAATTGCCTCATATTGTTGTTGTTATTCAGTTGCTATGTCATGT
>NW_011478770.1:10072-12520 GCF_000754665.1 Bison bison bison | reverse complement strand
TTTTGGCCACCTCATGTGAAGAGTTGACTCATTGGAAAAGACTCTGATGCTGGGAGGGATTGGGGGCAGGAGGAGAAGGGGACAACAGAGGATGAGATGGTTGGATGGCATCACTGACTCAATGGACATGGGTTTGGGTGGACTCCAGAAGTTGGTGATGGACTGGGGGGGCCTGGTGTGATGCGGCTCATGGGATCACAAAGAGTCGGACACGACTGAATGACTGAACTGAACTGACTACAGTCTCTTTCTGAATATGTCGTATCTTTTATATTGAGTTACTTATTCAAAGAGGATGTCAATTTGAAGATGGGATTAGTTCTGAACAGCCCCAAATATCAGTAAGATCATCTAAGTACAGAAAGTAAGTTAAAAAAAAAAAAACACTTAAAAAATAGTGCTGATGCTCATTAGAGATTGTTACTTTAAAAATTAAAAAGACTATTACTTTTCATACATTTTTATCATTATGTTTCAATAATTTTCATATAGAGTATCAGCACATGTCATCCTCACCCCATTCATCAAAAGATAGCTGATAAATATCATTAACCTAATTTGACTTGGGCAAAATTTGAGGCTCATAGAGATTAAGAAATTTGCAAGACCTAGGCTAACAATAGGCTTTTTTGTGTGTCATGAGACAATTCATTTAATAATCAAGAGTAGCTATTAGAATGAAAACAATATTTAAATACACTTCACAGACAAAATGGCATAAATGTATTAAATCATATTAATTATAACTTGTTTAATCCAAATATGAACCCAAATAACTCTCTCTGAAATTAACTGCTATGAATGATACGGATCTCTGTGGCTTCTTTGAAAGTAAAATAGGAAATGATTTTTCCTTGGTTTCTTGTATGGCTAAATATTTCTCTGTCTTATTGCTCGAAATGTCAATTCTTATCACATGGGTGTGTAGACAGTCATGAAAAGAAGTGAGGGTCCTTTGTGCATCCATAGCTGTGTGAGGGATATTTTCATATAGCTTTTTCCTCAAAGGATTCTTATCCTTTGTGAGGTGGACCCTATGTTTCTCACCTGTTAGAGGAAACAAGGATATAAGATGCCAAGAAATGTGCCTTAGGTCAAGAAGTTGCTAGTAGGAAAAAGTCAAATTCTAATCTGATCTTCCTGATTCTCAAGCCAATATATCTCACCAGCAGGATTCTTATTTTCAATTTTTCAAGAGGAGTCTGTGGGACCATGCTTTGCAAGGGAACTGGGGAGACAATAAATAGGGTGAGAGAGGAACAAAGATAAAAAGAACTTTCAATGAAGCATAGTTATTAATCATTGTTTATTAATATTTGAGTATTATAATATTGTGTGTATGTGTGTTTGATGTGTCTGTTGTGTCTGTTGATGAAATTGTTTCAAATATACTTGCCTCTGAAGCAATATTAAATAGCTATAATTATTATGGTCATATCTAAAGGAGTTTATTAGTTTAATATTGTTTGCTATAACATCACACTATAGCATGTGTGTAAAATATTTGGAAGAAAAAGAAGTTACGGTGTTTAATCTAATCTTGGCTTGTTCTTGAGTAAGATCCTTAACTTCTCTGTTTCTATTTCCTAATGTATAAAATAAGCATAAATTATAATATCAATCATTTCATAGGTTTATAATGAGAAAAAAAAACAGCTTCAAAAAATCACTTGGAGCATAATTAAGGGTTGATTAAATTTTTGGTAATATGACAGTTAACATTACTGATCTGCAGATGACACCACCCTTATGGCAGAAAGTGAAGAGGAACTAAAAAGACTCTTAATGAAAGTGAAAGAAGAGAGTGAAAAAGTTGGCTTAAAGAAAACGAAGATCGTGGCATCTGGTCCCATCACTTCATGGGAAATAGATGGGCAAACAGTGGAAACAGTGTCAGACTTTATTTTTTTGGGCTCCAAAATCACTGCAGATGGTGACTGCAGCCATGAAATTAGAAGATGCTTACTCCTTGGAAGGAAAGTTATGACCAACCTAGATAGCATATTCAAAAGCAGAGACATTACTTTGCCAACAAAGGTTCGTCTTGTCAAGGCTATGGTTTTTCCTGTGGTCATGTATGGATGTGAGAGTTGGACTGTGAAGAAGGCTAACCGCTGAAGAATTGATGGTTTTGAACTGTGGTGTTGGAGAAGACTCTTGAGAGTCCCTTGGACTGCAAGGAGATTCAATAAGTCCATTCTAAAGGAGATCAGTCCTGGGTGTTCACTGGAAGAACTGATGCTAAAGGTGAAACTTCAATATTTTGGCCACCTCATGTGAAGAGTTGACTCATTGGAAAAGACTCTGATGCTGGGAGGGATTGGGGGCAGGAGGAGAAGGGGACGACAGAGGATGAGATGGCTGGATGGCATCACCGACTCGATGGACGTGAGTTTGAGTGAACTTCGGGAGCTGGTGATGGACAGGGAGGCCTGGCATGCTTCAATT
>NW_011478770.1:1767-9241 GCF_000754665.1 Bison bison bison | reverse complement strand
AAAGGAAGAGAGTTCCCGAAAAACATCTATTTCTGCTTTATTTACTATGCCAAAGCCTTTGACTGTGTGGATCACAATAAACTGTGGAAAATTCTGAAAGAGATGGGAATACCAGACCACCTGACCTGCCTCTTGAGAAACCTGCATGCAAGTGAGGAGGCAACAGTTAGAACTGGACACGGAAAAACAGACTGGTTCCAAATAGGAACAGGAGTACATCAAGGCTGTATATTGTCACACTGCTTATATAACTTATATGCAGAGTACATCATGAGAAACACTGGGCTGGAGGAAGCACAAGTTGGATTCAAGATTGCTGGAAGAAATATCAATAACCTCAGATATGCAGATGACACCACCTTTATGGCAGAAAATGAAGAGCCTCTTGATGAAAGTGAAAGAGGAGAGTGAAAAAGTTGGCTTAAAGATCAACATTCAGAAAACGAAGATCATGGCATCTGGTCCCATCACTTCATAGGAAATAGATGGGCAAACAGTGTAAACAGTGTCAGACTTTATTTTTTTGGGCTCCAAAATCACTGCAGATGGTGACTGCAGCCATGAAATTAGAAGATGCTTACTCCTTGGAAGGAAAGTTATGACCAACCTAGATAGCATATTCAAAAGCAGAGACATTACTTTGCCAACAAAGGTCTGTCTAGTCAAGGCTATGGTTTTCCCTGTGGTCATGTATGGTTGTGAGAGCTGGACTGTGAAGAAAGCTCAGCGCTGAAGAATTGATGCTTTTGAACTGTAGTGTTGGAGAAGAGTCTTGAGAGTCCCTTGGACTGCAAGGAGATCCAACCAGTCCATTCTAAAGGAGATCAGTCCTGGGTGTTCACTGGAAGAACTGATGCTAAAGGTGAAACTCCAATACTTTGGCCACCTCGTGTGAAGAGTTGACTCATTGGAAAAGACCCTGATGCTGGGAGGGATTGGGGGCAGGAGAAGAAGGGGACGACAGAGGACGAGATGGCTGGATGGCATCACAGACTCTATGGACATGAGTTTGAGTAGGCTCTGGGAGTTGGTGATGGACAGGGAGGCCTGGCGTGCTGCAGTTCATGGGGTGGCAAAGAGTCAGACATGACTGAGTGACTGAACTGAACTGTACTGAAATGATTCCTCTGTCAATACCCCTAAACTGATAGTAGATTTACTCCATGAAAAGAAGACCATTCTATTTAATGAGTGCATGACCCAAATCTTTGGGAAACATTTCTTTGGAGATGCTGAAGTCATCCTTACTGTGATGACCTATGACCACTATATAGCCATCTGCAAGCCCTTGCACTATACAAGCATGACTCGTCGAGTATGTCACCTGTTTTCGGGAGTGTCATGGGTAGCAGGCTTTCTTCATGTATTTATACAGATCATCTACATCTTAAGATTACCTTTTTGTGGCCCTGATATCATAGATCACCTTATGTGTGACTTGAATCCTTTGCTCAATCTTGCCTGTATTAATACTCCAGGGCTCTTTGTTGCTGTCAACAGTGGTTTCCTCTGTCTGTTAAATTTCCTTCTCTTGATTGGCTCCTATGTGGTCATTCTGCACTCCTTAAGGTCCCAGAGCTTGGAGGCAAGGCAAAAAGCTCTCTGCATCTGTGTCTCCCATACAACAGTTGTGGTCCTATTTTTTGTGCCCTGCGTATTTGTATACTTGAGACCAGCAACTACTTTACCTTTTGATAAAGCAGTGTCTGTATTCTACACTATGATAACCCCCATGTTAAATCTTTTAATCTATACTTTGAGAAATACTCAGATGAAAAATACTATTAGGAAACTGTATAGTAGGAAAGCTATTTCAGATGAATCATAAAATATGATTGGAACCTAACATGTATTCTGCCAGGAGCCAGCGTGAGGAATTCCACCTGTGGCAAAAGTCATGAGGAAGGAGGCCGGCATACACAAAGGCAGGATCGAGCCTCAGGAGTCCCCCTGGAAATTCTTGAGCATCTACCCCCAAAACCAGAGTCTGCCTACTTTACTGTTTTGTTCTCTCACCTACACCTCTGACTTTATGGGGGGCTGTCCCCCACCACCATCTCCCTCTCTGAAAAAGAGTTAACTGACAGCTCCAGTTAATAAAGTTCCTGGGTGTGACAAGAGTGTTTTAGTTCACAAACCCCTCAGATGGCTCTCTAACTTGCCTGACAGGTTTACTCGGATTCCTACAACTATGCATACGATTGTTTACAGTCTCCTAACCGTGAGAGGTATGGGAAGCTTAAGATATTCAAATAGTATAGAGCCTCTCAGAGAGTTAGAAATTGTCAGAATAGAACTAGTAGAAGATTTCATTGTTGAGCCAATGCTTGCTGCCAAGTTTCCACATCCCTTGTATTGTATCCTTGGAAGTGTATTAATTAATATAGTTGGCATGTAGAAAAAATAAGTAGTGGCCTTGGTGTTAACAACTTTAGACCTTTAAGGTAATAAATTCTTTCCTTTGTTGTAAACCCACTGCACCTTTGCCCTATAGGAATGCAACTTTATCTAACACCTTTGGAGGGTGGCACCAAACTTTAAAATAATTACTCTTAGAGAAAATAAGTCTTATGGTTGACAAAACCTTTGTCAGAGTCATAAAATGTTAACAGGCCTTCTGGCCAGAAGATGATGTAAATCACCTAAACCATTTGTATACGATAAGTTTGCAGAAAAGAAACCCTGGTTTCGATAAGGATCAAGACTGCTGACTTTGCATGATTTCACACCCCCTATTATCCTCTATGTGCAACTTAGGGTATAAAAGCCCCTGTTGAAAATAAAGCTATTGGCCTTGCTCACCGAAGCTTGGTCTCCCCATGTCGTTCTTTCTCTCACCTTCTGGCTGAATTCCCATCTGGAGTGTGGAGGCTCGTCAAGCCTATTAATTTTGCCTGGGCTTCTAAGATCTGACCGGGGAGGCCTTAGCATCTCCTCTCCGTCAGGAGAACAGAAGGACGCCTGTGGCCTACGTAGGTGGTGCAAATTCCTTGTCTTGGAGTTTTTTTGGTTTTCCATGTAAACCAAGTTATTCAGCCTCTTTTCTCCACTGAATTTTCTCACTGAGCTATCGCTATTTAACCACTCTTTATATCTAATTAATATTTAATTAAGCTATAGCTATTCTAATCACCGACGCCGTCATCCTGAGGGAATCCCTGAATCCAACCGGGGCAGGACCCTGGCAGTATTCAGTGACAGCAAGGGTCAAAAATTCATTGTCAATAATCTTAGCAATGAATACTTATGATATAAAGAAACAGCTAAGCATTATAATCATAAATTCTGCAGTGATAGAAGAAATGATGGTAAGAAATAAGAAGTATTTAGGCAAGGGTAAACATTTGAAATATTCTTCCATATTGGGGCTTCAGTCAGTTCAGTTCAGTCACTCAGTCATGTCCGACTCTTTGCGACCCCATGAATCGCAGCACGCCAGGCCTCCCTGTCCACCACCGACTCCCGGAGTTCACTCAGACTCATGTCCATTGAGTCAGTGATGCCATCCAGCCATCTCATCCTCTGTCATCCCCTTCTCCTCCTGCCCCCAATCCCTCCCAGCATCACAGTCTTTTCCAACTAATTCGACAATGTATATAGATTCACAAGCATTCTTTATAATAAAAAATTAAAGAAATACAAAACGTAATGGTATTGAGAGTAATTTCCATAACAATCCAAAGAGGTAGAAACTACTATTATCTCCGTTTTATAAGTAAGGAAACAAATTGAAAACAAAACAAAACAAAACAAACAAACAAACAAAAAAAGTTCCAAACCAGAAATACTTAAGTGTATATATACACCCATATATGTATATATGGGCTTCCCTGGTAGCTCAGGGGTAAAGAATCCGCCCACAATGCTGAAGACCTAAGTTTGAATCCTGAGTTGGAAAGATAACCTGGAGAAAGGAATAGGCTAACCACTCCAGTATTCTGGCCTGGAGAATTCCTTGGACTGTATAGTCCATGGAATCACAAAGACATTAATAAATAAAGTATAATATAGTATATATGCTATATATACACACACTTATATATATATACATGTGTGTGTTAGTCAGTTGTGTCCTACTCTTTCTGACCCCATGGATTGTAGACTGCCAGGATTCCATGTCCATGGTGTTCTCCAGACAAGAATATTAAAGTGGGTAGTTATTTCCACCTCCAGGGGATTGGCCAGGGTCTTCCACATTGCACACAAATTCTTTGCCATCTGAGCCACCAGGGAAGCCCTGTATGTTATATTGTATATTAGCTATATATTATTACATATACCATACATGAACAATTATATATTAGCTCATTATATATGAATAAGTTACATTACTTTTCTTACTCACTTTTATATATCACAGTTGATGATATTATCTTGACTGTAACATGAGATTTGAAATTACTTTAACAATATAAAAGCAAAGGGACATTTAACCTCTATGGGGTCAGTCAATTCAGTTGCTCAGTCGTATCTGACTCTTTGTGACTCCATGGAATGTAGCATGCCGGGCTTCCCTGTCCATCACCAACTTCTGGAGTTGCTCAAAAACATGTCCGTCAAGTCTATGATGACATCCAACCATCTCATCCATGGTCGTCCCCTTCTCCTCCTGTCTTCAATCTTTCCCAGCATCAGGATCTTTTCATATGAGTCAGTTCTTTGCATCCAGTGGCCAAAGTATTGGAGTTTCATCTTCAGCATCAGTCCTTCCAGTGAATATTCAGGATTGATTTCCTTGATGATTGACTGGTTTGATCTCCTTGCAGTCCAAGGGACTCTCAAGAGTCTTCTCCAACACCATATTTCAAAAGCATCATTCTTCAGTGCTCAGCTTTCTTTATAGTCCAACTCTCATATCCATACATGACTACTGGAAAAACCATAGCTTTGATTAGATGGACGTTTTTGGAAAAGTACCATCTCTGCTTTTTAATATGCTTTGTAGGTTGGTCATAGCTTTTCTTCAAAAAAGCAATTATCTTCATTACCTCCATCATAGTATGTCTCAGATGAAACAACAGGGAGGAAACACAGTCCTGCCAATCAGAAGAAAATTGGATTGAAGATTTAATGAGCATGGCCCCACCCATCAGAGCAATACCCAGTGTCCCCCACAGTCAGTCTCTCCCACCAAGAAGCTTTTATAAACCTCTTATCCTTATCCATCAGAGGGCAGACAGAATGAAAACCACAGTCACAGAAAACTAATCAAACTGATCACATGGACCACAGCCTTGTCTAACTCATGAAACTATGAATCATGCCGTGTAGGGCCATCCAAGATGGACAAGTCATGGTGGAGAGTTCTGACAAAACGTGGTCCACTGGGGAAGGGAATGGCAAACCACTTCAGAATCCTTGCCTTGAGAACCCCATGAACAGTATAAGAAGGCAAAAATATAGAACACTGAAAAATGAACTCCCCAGATTGGTAGATGTCCAATATGCTACTGAAGAGTGGAGAAATAACTTGAGAAAGAATGAAGAGACAGAACCAAAGCAAAAACACTGCCCAGTTGTGGGTGTTACTGGCGATGGAAGTAAAGTCCATGCTGTAAAGGACAATATTGCATAGGGACCTGGAATAGGTCGATGAATCAAGGTAAATTAGAAGTGGTCAAACAGGAGATGGCAAGAGTGAGCATCAACATTTTAGGAATCAGTGAACTAAAATGGACTGGAACAGGCGAATTTAAATCAAATGACTATTATATCCACTATACAGAGTAAGGGGTTTGATTTAGTTAATACCTGAATGGTCTCGTGGTTTTCCCTATTTTTTTTCAATTTAAGTCTGAATTTGGCAATGAGGAGTTCATGATCTGGGCCACAGTCAGCTCCCGGTCCTGTTTTACTGACTGTATAGAGCTTCTCCATCTTTGGCTGCAAAGAATATAATCAATCTGATTTTACTATTGACCATCTGGTGATGGACATGTGTAGAGTTTTCTCTTGTGTTGTTGGAAGAAGGTGCTTGCTATGACCACTGTGTTCTTTTGGCAAAACTTTATTAGCCTTTGCTCTCCTTCATTCTGTACTCCAAGGCCAAATTTGCCTGTTACTCCAGGTATCTCGTGACTTCCTGCTTTCACATTCCAGTCCCCTATGATGAAAAGGACATCTTTTTAGGAATGTTAGTTCTAGAAGGGCTTGTAGGTCTTCATAGAAATGTTCAACTTCAGTTTCTTCAGCATAGACTTGGATTACTGTGATATTGAATGGTTTGCCTTGGAAATAAACAGAGATCATGCTGACACTTTTGAGACTGCACCCAATTACTGCCTTTTGGACTCTTGTTGACTATCAGGGATACACCACTTCTTTTAAGGGATTCTTGCCCACAGTAGTGGATATAATGAGCATCTGAATTAAATTCACCTATTCCAGTCCATTTTATTTCACTGATTCCTAAAATATTGATGTTCACTCAACATCTCTGGTTTGACTGCTTCTAATTTACCTGGATTCGTTGACCTATCATTCCAGGTTCTTAGGCAGTATTGTTCTTTACAGCATTGGACTTTACTTCCATCACCAGTCACATCCACATGGCACTTTTTTTTGCTTTGCTTCCGTCTCTTCATTGATTCTGAAGTTATTTCTCCACTCTTCAGTAGCATATTGGGCATCTTTCCCATGGCTTCAAGCTGTGGCCTATGTGCTCATCCCATAGCGTTCTTTGTAATGATTCTTAAACAGATGTCAATGGTTACTTTATAGATTTTTTTCTGGGCACAACTGCAGAAGGCTCTGTGCTTTGTCATGCTTCTCTAAAGAACAATAAGCACCTTAGGAGCTACCCCACGTCTGAGGTCAGGGGCAGTGACGAGAGGACTTACCCCACTTCCGAGGCCAGGGGTGGCGGCCGGGAGGACCAAACCCACACCCAAGGAGCCGTGGCTGCGCGGGCACTGGAGGGCCTAGAGGAGCCATCCGATGTTGAAGGTCAGGAAGGGTGATGGTGAGGAGATATCCCTCGTCAAAGGTAAGGACCAGCGGCTGCACTTTGCTGGAGCAGCCGTGAAGAGATACCCCACACCCAAGGTAAGAGAAACCCAAGTAAGACAGCAGGTGTTGCAAAGGGCATCAAAGGGCAGACACACTGAAACCATACTCACAGAAAACTAGTCAATCTAATCACACTAGGACCACAGCCTTGTCTAACTCTGTGAAATTAAGCCATGTCCGTGGGGCAACACAATATGGGCGGGTCATGGTGGAGAGGTCTGACAGAATGTGGTCCACTGGAGAAGGGAATGGCAAACCACTTCAGTATTCTTGCCTTGAGAACCCCATGAACAGTATGAAAAGGCAAAATGATAGGATACTGAAAGAGGAACTCCCCAGGTCAGTAGGTGCCCAGTATGCTACTGGAGATCAGTGGAGAAATAACTCCAGAAAGAATGAAAGGATGGAGTGAAAGCAAAAACAATACCCAGTTGTGGGTGCAACTGGTGATGGAAGCAAGGTCCGA
>NW_011478770.1:0-812 GCF_000754665.1 Bison bison bison | reverse complement strand
TGCAGAGTTCCAAAGAATAGCAAGGAGAGATAAGAAAGCCTTCCTCAGCAATCAATGCAAAGAAATAGAGGAAAACAACAGAATGGGAAAGACTATAGATCTCTTCAAGAAAATTAGAGATACCAAGGGAATATTTCACACAAAGATGGGCTCAGTAAAGGACAGAAATGGTATGGACATAACAGAAGCAGAAGATATTAAGAAAAGGTGGCAAGAATACACAGAAGAACTGTACAAAAAAGACCTTCACGATCCAGATAATGACGATGGTGTGATCTCTGACCTAGAGCCAGATATCCTGTAATGTGAAGTCAAGTGGGCCTTAGAAAGATCACTACAAACAAAGCAAGTGGAGGTGATTTGAGCTATTTCAAATCCTGAAAGATGATGCTGTGAAAGTGCTGCACTCAGTACGCCAGCAAATTTGGAAAACTCAGCAGTGGCCACAGAACTGGAAAAGGTCAGTTTTCATTCCAATCCCAAAAAAGGCAATGCCAAAGAATGCCCAAAGTACTGCACAATTGCACTCATCTCACAAGCTAGTAAAGTAATGCTCAAAATTCTCCAAGCCAGGCTTCAGCAATATGTGAACCGTGAACTTCCTGATGTTCAAGCTGGTTTTACAAAAGGCAGAGGAACCAGAGATCAAATTGCCAACTTCCACTGGATCATGGAAAAAGCAAGAGAGTTCCAGAAACACATCTATTTCTGCTTTATTGACTATGTCAAAGCCTTTGACTGTGTGGATCACAATAAACTGTGGAAAATTCTGAAAGAGATGGGAATACCAGACCACCTGATCTGCCTCTTGA
>NW_011478769.1:14175-15446 GCF_000754665.1 Bison bison bison | reverse complement strand
CTGACGTGTCTAAGCTGCCACCAGTTCCATGTCCAGTCTGCAAAGGAACATAAGAGAAAAGACTATCCTCTGAGGTGTAGGCCTCAGGGTTCTGACTCTCAAGACAATCAGAACTGAAGGTGCCCGGGGGTCCCCACTCAAGCTCCCATCCTAATTATAGTTGAGGAACCCTGGGTATTGATAATTGTGGGGGTGAATCAATCAATTTCTTTTTAGACACCAGGGCAACTTACTCTATGCTTACTGAGGACGCTGGCCCACTTTCTCCCCAATCTATTTCTGTAATGGGACTGTCTGGATGAGCCAAACGTTATTATTACAGTTGTCCTCTAAGCTGCAACTGGGACTCTGCTATTTTCACATGAGTTTCTGATCATACCAGAGTCTCCCTCCTGCCTATGGGTAGGCACATACTGAACAAGGTCCATGCCACTGTTTTCATGAATAAGGATCCCCCTCTGTCTCTCCCATTAATTGTAAATCCTAGAGTGTGGGCTGATGGAAAAACTATGGGTTGAGCACAAAATGCTATTCCTGTCACTATCAAACTCAAAGACCCTTACCTACTACCACATCAAAAACAGAATCCACTGAAACCAAGATTAAGAAAGGGTTAAAACCCACCATTGAGAATTTAAAGAATCAGAGGCTATTAATTCCCTGTAACATTCCATGCAACACTCCTATTTTGGGTATAAAAAAAGTCAAATGATAAGTTGAGACTACTTCAAGTTTTACAAATAATAAATGAAGCTGTGGTTCTTTTGCACCCCATTGAGCCTAATCTTTATACTCTGTTTTCTGAAATTCTTGAACTAGCCAAATATTTTTCAGTCACTGATTTGAAAAATGCTTTATTTTCTAGAAGGGATGAGGGCCATAGGCATCAAGAGAATTAAGCCTATAATAAATCATCCCTTACCTATGACTTTAAGACAATTGAGATTTTGAGGCATCACAGGCTATTGTCACATTTGGATTCTGGGTTATGGAGAACTTGCCTGGAACCTTTATATAAACTTATAACTGAAACTCAACAAGCCCAAACTTTTTGGTCTCCAGAGACTCAAAAGACTTTTAAGTCTCGTCAAACTGCTCTCTTGCAGTCTCCAGCTTTGAGCTTCCCCATAGGATCAGAGTTTAGCTTCTTTGTTACTGGAAAAAAAAAAGTCTATGGCCACATTGCTTAAGGGTAATTGCTACTATTGTTTTGGTAATGCCCAATCCCTCCCAGCATCAGAGTCTTTTCCAATGAGTCAACTCTTCGCAAG
>NW_011478769.1:9164-10655 GCF_000754665.1 Bison bison bison | reverse complement strand
ATTATGATTGATTATGTTTTTTATTTATTATATTGTATTTTGAGAGTCTAACCTCTATTCTAGGTTTCTAATGTTTGCTTTTTGATATTTGTTATCAATTTTGTACCTCTAAAAATCTAATCTTCAGTATCCATTTTCACTTAGGGATTAAGTTACTGGCGAGATTGTGCTCTCCCCTTTTGACTCTCCCTCTTCTCTTCCACGTAACCTCTACCTCCTTCCTCTTCCTTCTCTACGTAACTCTGTGAATCTCTCTGGGTGTTTCGGGCTGTGGAGAGCCCTTAAGGATTTTATTACTGGCTAGATTGCTCTCTCCCCTTTTGACTTACCCTTTTCTCCTCCGGGTCACTTCCATCTCCCTCCTCCTTCTCTTGTCTATATAATTCTGTGAAGCTTTCTTGGTGTTCTTGGCTGTGGAGAATTGTTTCACCAATAAATCTAGGGCTTTTATCTTCTATGCTGTACGGATGGAGAAGTCTTGAGGCTACTATAAGAGAAGGACCAAAAGCCAGAGTGAGGGGATTTAACACCAGGACTCAGAACATCAGAGAACTCTGGACTCTGGGAAACATTAATAGATAAGAGCTCACCTAAAAGTCGCCATACGAGTTTTAGCTCGACCCAAGAACCAACAAGATCCACTGCAAGACACACCACAATAACTCTCTAGCAAAACAAGAACAAAACCCTGAACATAAAAAAGACAGGCTGCCCAACACCATGATAAACCCATAGACACTACTGGGCACTTCATTGCACTCTAGAGAGAAGAGATCTAGTTCCACATACCAGAACACAGACACAAGCTCCCCAAACCAGGAAACCTTGACAAGCCATTAGTCCAAACCCCACCCAAAGGGAGCAGACTCCACAATTAAGAGAAACCATGAACTTCCTGTATGCAGAAAGGGCACCCCAAACACAGGGATCTAAACAAAATGAAAAGGCATAGAACTATTCAGCTGGTGAAGGAACGTGATAAAAACCCACCAAACCAAACAAAAGATAGGGTGTCTACCTGAAAAAGAATTCAAAATCTTGAAAACAAAATGGAGTTACAGATGAATAAACTAGAGACAAGGATTGAGAAGATGCAACAAATGTTTAACAAGGACCTATATGAAATAAAGAAGAGTCAATCAATAATGAACAATGCAATAACTGAGATGAAAAACACTCTGGAGGGAGCCAACACTAGAATAACTGAGGCAGAAGAGAGGATAAGCGAGTTGGAAGATGGAATCATGGAAATAAATGAAGCAGAAAGGAGAAAAAAAGAATGGAAAGAAATGAAGACAACCTCAGAGACTTCTGGGACAATGCCATCATTTCATGACAAATAGATGGTAAACTATGAAAACAGTGACAGACTTTATTTTCTTGGGCTCAAAATCACTGTAGATGGTGACTACTGCCATAAAATTAAAAGACAGTTGCTCCTTGGAAGAGAAGCTATGACAAACCTAGACAGCATATAAAAAGCAGAGACTT
>NW_011478769.1:4683-5322 GCF_000754665.1 Bison bison bison | reverse complement strand
TTTGGTATTTGTTATCAATTTTGTACCTTTAAGAACCCAACCTTCAGTACCCATTTTTACTTGGGAGCGGGATTACTGGCTTGACTGCTCTCTCTCCCTTTGGACTCTCCTTTTTCTCCACCAGGTCACCTCTATCTACTCCCTCACCCTTCTCTTTTCTACCCAAGTCTGTGAATCTCTTTGTGTGTTCCAGATGGTGGAGAACACTTAGGGAACAGATTACTGATAGGGTCTGTCTCTCTCCTTTTGATTCCCCCCCTTTATCTTCCTAGACTTCCCTGGTGGCTCAGACGGTAAAGCATATGTCTACAATGCAGGAGACCTGGGTTCGATCCCTGTGTTGGGAAGTTCCCTGGAGAAGGTAAAGGCAACCCACTCTAGTACTCTTGCCTAGAAAATCCCATGGACGGAGGAGTCTGGTGTCCATGAGTTCGCAGAGTCAGACATGACTGAGCAACTTCACTTCACTTTATCTTCCTGGCCACCTCCGTCTCCTTCCTCCCCCTTGTCTTCTCTGTATAACTCCGTGAACATCTACGAGCAGTCGAGACTGAGAAGCACACATAAGGAAGTGATTATTGGCTAGCTTGGTCTCTCCTCTTTTGATTCCACCTCATCTCATTCGGGTCACCTCTAACT
>NW_011478769.1:0-404 GCF_000754665.1 Bison bison bison | reverse complement strand
CTACAGTCCATGGGATTTTCCAGGCAATAGTCCTGGAGTGGATTGCCTTTTCCTTCTCTAGGGGATCTTCCCAACCCAGGGATTAAACCCGGGTCTCCCACACTGTAGACAGACTTACCATCTGAGCCACCAGGGAAGTCCTCTACATAGAAAATGCTAAAGACTCCACCAGAAAATTACTAGAGCTAATCAAAGAATATAGTAAAGTTGCAGGATATAAAATCAACACACAGAAATTCCTTGCATCCCTATACACTAATAATAAGAAAATAGAAAGAGAAATTAAGGAAACAACTCCATTCACCATTCCAGCAAAAAGAATAAAATACTTAGGAATATATCTACCTAAAGAAACTAAAGACCTATATATAGAAAACTATAAAACACTGGTGAAAGAAATCAAA
>NW_011478768.1:17681-18550 GCF_000754665.1 Bison bison bison | reverse complement strand
AACAGTTTCTCATTGATTCCATTGTTTCCCCATCTATTTGCCATGAAGGGATGGGATCAGATGCCATTATTTCAGTTTTCTGAAGGTTGAGTTCTAAGCCAACTTTTTACTCTCCTCTTTCATTTTCACCAAGAGGCTCTTTAGTTCTTCTCTTTCTGCCATAAGGGTGGTGTCATCTGCGTTTCTGAGGTTACTGATATTTCTCCTAGAAATCTTGATTTCAGCGTGCACTTCATCCATCCCAGCATTTCACATGATATAATCTGCATATTAGTTGAATAAGCAGAGTAACAATATACATCCTTGGATATTTCTTTCCCAGTTTGGAACCAGTCTGTTTTCTTCATTTTTAGTTCTAACTGTTACTTTCTTGACCTGCATACAGATTTCTTAGGAGGAAGGTGAGTTGGTCTGGTATTCCCATCTCTTTAAGAATTTTTCACAGTTTTTTGTGATCCACACAGTCAAAGGCTTTGGCATAGTCAATGAAGCAGAAGTAGATGTTTTTTCTGGAACTCTCTTGCTTTTTTGATGATCCAGTGGGTGTTGGCATTTTGATCTCTGGTTCCTCTGCCTTTTCTAAATCCAGCTTGAACATCTGAAAGTTAACAGTCCATGTACTGTTGAAGCCTGGTTTGGAGAATTGTGAGCATTACTTTGATAGCATTGTGAGATGAGTGCAGTTGTGCGATAGTATGAACTTTCTTTGACATCGCCTTTCTTAGGGACTGGAATGAAAACTGACCTTTTCCAGTCCTGTGACCACTGCTGAGTTTTCCAAATTTGCTGGCATATTGAGTGCAGCACTTTCACAGCATCATCTTTCAGGATTTGAAATAGCTCAACTGGAATTCCATCACCTCCACTAG
>NW_011478768.1:15503-17526 GCF_000754665.1 Bison bison bison | reverse complement strand
TTTGACATCGCCTTTCTTAGGGACTGGAATGAAAACTGACCTTTTCCAGTCCTGTGACCACTGCTGAGTTTTCCAAATTTGCTGGCATATTGAGTGCAGCACTTTCAGAGCATCATCTTTCAGGATTTGAAATAGCTCAACTGGAATTCCATCACCTCCACTAGCTTTGTTCATAGTGATGCTTTCTAAGGCCCACTTGACTTCACATTCCAGGATGTCTGGCTCTAGGTGAGTGATCACACCATCATGATTATCTGGGTCATGAAGATCTTTTTGTACAGTTCTGTGTACTCTTGCCACCTCTTCTTAATATCTTCTGATTCTGTTAGGTTCATGCCATTTCTGTCCTTTATGTGGCCATCTTTGCATGAAATGTTCCCTTGGTATCTCTAATTTTCTTGAAGAGTTCTCTAGTCTTTCCCATTCTATTGTTTTCCTCTATTTCTTTGCATTGATTACTGAGGAAGGCTTTCTTATCTGTCTTTGCTATTCTCTGGAACTCTGCATTCAGATGGGTATATCTTTCCTTTTCCCCATTGCCTTTTGCTTGTCTTCTTTTCACAGCTATTTGTAAGGCCTTCTCAGACAACCATTTTATCTTTTTGTGTTTCCTTTTCTTGGGGATGATCTTGATCACTGCCTCCTGTACAATGTCACAAACCTTTGTCTATAGTTCTTCAGGTACTCTGTCTATCAGATCTAATCCCTTGATTCTATTTGTCCCTTCCACTGTATAATCATAAGGGATTTGATTTAGGTCATACCTTAATGGTCTAGTGGTTTTCCCTACTTTCTTCAGTTTAAGTCTAAATTTGGCAATAAGGGTTCATGGTCTGAGCCACAGTCAGCTCCCAGTTGTTTGTTTAAACACAGGAAATTTTGGATGCTGGGAAGAAGATAATAGTCCTTTTAATGTGTTCTCAAAGAGATTCACGAGTCTACAAATTTAATCCAAGTCAGGTAAAGAACCAGGAAGTGGCAATTAGAATAAACAAGCTCACATGATTGATATTTAGGGAAACAAGAATGTGAGAATCTTAAAGTGAAAAGAGGATTGCTCTTCTTCTGTGGTGCATCACATCTGTCTCTTCAATCAAGATGATGAGAATGGCCCATGTATCCAAAGTGAAGTTCAACTCTTTGCGACCCCATGGACTGTAGCCTACCACGATCCTCCGTCCATGGGATTTTCCAGGCAAGAGTACTGGAGTGGGTTGCCATTTCCTTCTCCAAAACTACATGTTTATTTAAGGATTGTTAATCTGTTCTTCTGGAGAAGGGAATGGCAACCCATTCCAGTATTCTTTCCTAGAGAATTCCATTAACAGAGGAACCTGGTGGGCTACTGTCCATGGGGTCACAAAGGAGTCGGACAAGACTGAGGACTAACTCTAATCTGTTCTTATACATGATGTTGTAGACAACCTTTCTACTCTTATCTTTATGATAGATTCTATAAGGGATGTTAATAAATGGAATTTTAGGAACTGAATGCTGGAAAAGGATCAGCTAATTTTTCCTGGGGTGAAATTGTGCTCCAGGAAGGACACTGGCATTCTTAAAAGCACACATGTTTGTATCTGTTGATCCCATAGTCCTATTAGGTAAGCAAAAGTATTCACTGTACAGAACAGGAAATTATATATTGTAATAACCTTGGAATATAGGCAGAAAGAGAACTGAATCACTGTGCTATACTCCTGAAACTAACACACTACTGCAAACCAGCTCTACCTCCATGAAAAAGAAAAAAGCAAAACACACGCACAGACACACACATGGGTGATTAGCATCAGGCTCTGCATGTTCAAAAGCAGAGATATTACTTTGCCAACAAAGATCCGTCTAGTCAAGGCTATGGTTTTTCCTGTGGTCATGTATGGATGTGAGAGTTGGACTGTGAAGAAGGCTGAGCGCCGAAGAATTGATGCTTTTGAACTGTGGTGTTGGAGAAGACTCTTGAGAGTCCCTTGGACTGCAAGGAGGTCCAACCAGTCCATTCTGAAGGAGATCAGCCCTGGGA
>NW_011478768.1:13359-15403 GCF_000754665.1 Bison bison bison | reverse complement strand
GGATGAGATGGCTTGATGGCATCACTGACTCGATGGACGTGAGTCTGGGTGAACTCCGGGAATTGGTGATGGACAGGGAGGCCTGGCGTGCTGCGGTTCATGGGGTTGCAAAGAGTCGGACACGACTGAGCGACTGATCTGATCTGTCCCTATCAAGTCAGGGCGCTAAAATGTGCGTTTCAAAGCCTGCCAGTCCTTTGCTGAGTGCGTGTGAATAGGCAAATATATATATATATATATATATATATATATATATATATTACTATTCCAGGTTTTAGAAAAATTTGGGGGGACACCACTATTCTGGCTTTAATTGTTTCCTTGTGGGAACTTAGCCACATTGTTTTTTCTTCAGGTCAGATTTAAAAGATAAGTCAAGCATTACTCATTTTTCTCAGAACGAAAATAGCTGTTACTTTATGATACTTTCTGGTGACATTTTAATGTACATATCATTCATATTTTCCTCATTTCTTAAACATGAAAAAGTGTGGGTTGGAGGTTATTAAAAGACTTGCTCATGACTACAGACCCATCAAGGGACCCAGTCAGGATATGAACTCAGGTGCCATTCCAACTGTGCAGCTATGCAAAGCTGACTATACCAGCCCTGTCTCTTCCTAGCTAGGCTTGCTGATGGTCTCTGCTCAGCTGTTATGTTGGCGAGGGCTAGGTGAGGAAGAATGGACTCGCTCATATGACTGGGGTCCAGCTTGCTGTGAGAAAGGAGGTCCAAAAGAGAATGTAACCAGATGTCTCATCTTTCAGCAATCTAACTGAGGCTTATTTATATGGTGGTGTCAGAATTTTAAAAGTGAGAATAGAAGCAGGTAATGTTTCTTGTATGTATGTTGCTCAGTCATGTCTGACTCTTTGTGACCCCATGGACTGTAGCTTGCCAGGCTCCTCTGTCCATGGAACTCTTCAGGCAAGAATGATGGAGTGGGTAGCCTTCCCTTCCCCAGGGGATCTTCCTGACCCAGGGATCGAACCTGGGTCTCCTGCATAGCAGGTGGATGCTTTACTGTCTGAGCCACTAGGGAAGCCCAGTGTTTCTTGAGATCAGTGCTTAATATCTACATGGTGCTGCAAATGTGGCAAACTATTTATCAGTGCAAACCACAAGATCACCCCAGATCAAAGGGTAGATTAAGAGAATCTACTCTTGATTTCATGAAATAAAATTTTAAAAGTCATTAAAATATTAGTCACATAGATCATTGGTTTGTGGTTAATTTACCTCTCTATTTTAGAGACTGACCCTGGGTCTCCTGCATTGACGGTGAGTTCTTTACCATCTGAACCACCAGGGAAGCCCATTAGAGAGTTCATTTCGTGGGCTACAGTCCATAGCATCGCAAAGAGTCAGACTGAAGTGACTTAGCACACTGCACACATGCACAACATATAACATGATTAATCTGTGATCTCAGAATGATGACTACATGATTTGGTCTTTTAATAGTATGTCCTAAAAGTTCCACCAAATTTATTTATTCACTCTTTCCAAGATTTTGGAGCTTCTTGTGTAAAAATACAGAAAAGATGCTTCCACTGTTAACTAACAACTTGAAAAGATCTTGTCTTTAAGACTTTCCTAGTCTTTGGAGGTTAAATTGCTATATTAATACACATTCCTGGTTAAAAGAGGAATTGAAACTGAGAGTCATTTGTTACCATAAGTTCCCAGTTTATGCAAGCCGTAGTAATTTTCCTAAGACTTCTGAGTGCCTCTTTCCTACCTTTATCGGAGGGTAGCCTTAGCAGGTAATAAAGAACGAAGGATTTCAGAGAAATTTCTGTTAGAGGGAACTTTTCCTCTCTTTCAGTCCATTCTCTGATTTGCAGTCAAAATGAACCTTGAAAACATACTTCTGACCATGTTACTTCCTCATGATGGCAGTGTTCCCATTTGTGTTGGTTTCAAGACCTCAATTCCCAATATGGCTTCCAGTAAGCTTAGTGAATAGATAACTCTTACAACTCATTGCTGATTCCTCTCTCCACCCCTTTCTTAAGTTAACCATTCTTAGTTTCTTAGCTC
>NW_011478768.1:8006-13076 GCF_000754665.1 Bison bison bison | reverse complement strand
TTTTTTTTTTTTTTTCCAGTTATATTCCTCTTTAGAGGGCAGTCATAGAAGAGTAGTAATTGGTCTGTGCAGAAATTTAGTTTTGTTCCCCAGATTATATTCTATTAAAAATGAATATTTTGTTTATGGTGGTACCTGTATAATATTATTCAATCATAAAAATTATAAAATAATAGCATTTGCAGCCACATGGATGGATCTAGGCACTTCCCAGGTGGTGCTAGTGGTAAGAACCCTCCTGCCAATGCAGGAGATGTAACAGACATGGGTTTGATCCCTGGGTAAGGAAGATCCCCTGAAGGAGGAAATGGAAAACCACTCAAGTATTCTTGTTGGAAAATCCCATGGACAGAGGAGTCTGATGGGCTATAGTTCATAGGATCACAAAGAACTGGACAGGACTGAGCAAGCTTGCATGCACATTATAAAATCTATAAATAATGAGAACATGTTGTATAGCACAGGAAACCCTATTCAATACTCTACAATGGCCTATGGGAAAGGAATCTAAGAAAAAGTGGAGATATATGTAATGAATTTTCTTTACTGTACATCTGAAACTAACACAACATTGTAAATGAACTGTACTCTGATATAAACTTTTTTTAAAATGAGGCTTGATGTCTCAGATATTTTTTATTCTTTAATTAAGTGATAATGTAGTAAAGAAAATTTATAGTAACTATTGAGATGGTGTCTATAGCCTTCTTATTCATTTATTTTTTGCATTGTGTTACTTTTTCTTCTTTTAACATTTATGTTTATTAATTTTTTTTGGCTGCATCAAGTCTTAGTTTCATTGTGAGACATCTTTGATGTTCATTGTAGCATGCAGGATCTATTAGTTGCAGCATGCCAACTCTTAGTGGCAGCACATGGGATCTAGTTTCCTGAACAGGGATTGAACCTGGGACTCTTGCATTGGGAGAGTGGAGTCTTAGCCACTGGACCTAAAAGGAAGAACCTATAATGCACCCTTTTATACATTATCAATGTAAAGAAAGCTGAGCACTGAAGAACTGATGCTTTTGAACTGTGTTGGAGAAGACTCTTGAAAGTCCCTTGGACTGCAAGGAAATCCAAGCAGTCCATCCTAGAGGAAATCAGTCCTGAATATTCATTGGAAGGACTGATGCTGAAGCTGAAACTCCAGTACTTTGACTACCTGGTGTTGAAGGACTGACTCATTTGAAAAGACTATGATGCTGGAAAAGATTGAAGGCTGGAGAAGGGGATGACAGAGGATGAGATGGTTGGATGGCATCACCAACTCTATGGACATGAGTTTGAGTAAACTCCAGGAGTTGGTGATGGACAAGGAGGCCTGGCATGCTGCAGTCCATGGGGTCACTAAGAGTTGGACACGACTGAGCAACTGAACTGAATATAGTAACAAAAAACTCCACCCAAGATAATTCTATTAAGTTTGAGTATGTTTAGAAAGTTGTATTGTACAACTGAATAACAATGGCACTATAACTGTGAAGCTCCCAGGATGTATGGGAATCAGTCACGTAACTAATACACTTTGGTTGAAGTTCTAATAGATGAAGAGAAGTGGTAAGAGGGAGGATTATAAAAATTTAAGTTAAAACAAGTTTACAGAACCTAGGATATATGACTAAAGCATCTGTGCTTTGGGTATTAATGAGAAGAAATCCATTATATGCTGAAAAGAAATGGAACGGCCTTCAGGACTCCAAAGTTGCTTTTACCATCATGTCATTAGTCAAGTCACATCCTCTCTGAACCCTCAGCTACATTGGAAAGGTTAGGATAACAAGTCATTGAAAGATTAAGTTACTTCACTAAGTAACAAATGGAACCAATATATCTTGAGGTAGAATATTTGGATTTGCATTCTAGGTATAGAACTGCCTCTGGTTTACCTCAAAGATGAGTATTTTAACATTAAAGTAAATCACGGTTCTCTTAGTTTTAGCTTTCTCTCACTGCCCCTATGGGGGCTTCGCAGGTGGAGCTAGTGGTTAAGAATCTGCCTGTCAATGCAGGAGATGTAAGAGATGCAAGTTCAATCTCTGAGAGCTCTGGAAGTTCAAGATATAAACCTGGAATGATTCATAATTTTTCAATGGAGCTTTGACACCAAAAAATTGGTTCTTTGTAATATTCAGCATTACTGAATCCAAATGTGCTTCAACTATGTATATAAATCTCACATGAACTAGAGAAAAGTGCAGAATACTTTTCTCACTTTGAAGGCAAAGAAATTCAAGTTGTCAGAGAATTATAGGATTGTCTTAGCTGGAAGAAGAAGAGAAAAATATATTTACTTATAAGAGAGGTCAATGGCTTAACAGTTGAGAACATGAGGTCTTGGTACAGAAAATTCTAGGTTCAAATACTATCTCTGCTGTTAATCAGTTCTAGGCCCTTGGAAACATTTCTTAAACTACATGAAGATTATAATAATATCTTTAAAAACTGTGGAAAGTATTAAGTGGGTTAAGTATAGGATTTAGGACACTGTCCAAACAAAGTGAAATGTGTGTGTGTGTGCATGTGTATATGTGTGTATGTGTATTTCTATGTGTGCTAATAGTGACAGGAGCAATACAGTGTATTGATATTTGTTGAACTATCAGCATCATGCTAGACACATAGATTCTCAATAATACATGCAGAATACTCAAAATTTTTGACCACTTGTCATGTACCAGATATTTGGCTGACATATCTCTATGTATCTGCTTAACTCAATCAGACAACCTGTCAGTGTCCTCATTTTGTTCATTCATTTGATGAGACTCAGATACCCACCCTGCATTAAGCAAATAGCAAGTGAAAGCCTTAATTCTAAAATCAGTTATTTTCGCCAATTCTAGTGGTCTTCCCAAGTGACAGACTGAAGATGCGGTATTTTGCTGACAGTGTAAGGGATTAATACACCTCCTAGCAGTTGTTAATTGATACCTCTATTTCTTTATTCCAAAAGAAAAATCAGCAATTTTTTCTCGTTATCTTATCAAGCTTTCTCCTAGTGGACATGGATGTTGGAAATCACACCATCCTGACTGAATTCATCTTACTGGGTCTCTCAACAGACCCCCAGTGGCAACTAATACTATTTGGAGTACTTCTGACTGTCTATTTGGTAACCTTGTCAGGGAACATGACCTTGGTTATCTTAATTCGTATTGATTCCCACCTGCACACACCTATGTATTTTTTCATTGGCAATCTGTCTTTCTTGGATTTCTGGTACACCTCAGTGTACACTCCCAGAATCCTGGTTACTTGTATTTCAGAAGACAAGCGCTTTTCCTTGGCTGAATGTGGAGCCCAGCTATTCTTTTCTTGTGTTGTGGCCTACACTGAGTGTTTTCTCCTAGCACCCATGGCATATGACCGCCACATGGCGATCTGTAACCCGCTACTTTATTCAAGTTCTATGTCTCATTCTCTCTGTACCAGACTTGTTGCTGGCTCCTATATAGGAGGGTTCTTGAATGCCATAGCACATACTGCCAACACTTTTCGCCTAAGTTTCTGTGGCAAAAATATCATCGACCACTTCTTCTGTGATGCTCCACCACTGGTGAAGATGTCATGTACAGACACCAAGGTCTATGAGGAGGTCGTCTTGAGTCTCGTGGGTTTCACGGTCCTCTCGAGCATTCTTGTCATAATCATTTCCTATTTCCGCATCCTTCTTGCTATTCTGAGGATCCGCACGGCTTCAGGAAGGCGCAAAGCCTTCTCCACCTGTGCCTCACACCTGGTCTCGGTCACGCTCTTCTATGGATCCTTGCTCTTCATGTACTCAAGGCCGAGCTCCACCTACTCCCTGAAGAGAGACAAAGTGGCTGCCCTGTTCTACACTGTGGTCAACCCACTGCTCAACCCTCTCATCTATAGCCTGAGAAACAAAGACGTCAAAGAGGCCTTCTGGAAAGCGGCAAAGACCATAAGACCTCAGAGATGATGGTGATCTTTTTTGCAGAATGTTCTCATTGCATTTCCTAGGTTATTGGCTTATTAACACATTTGTAAACATCACCATATTTCAAGTAAATGCAGCATGTTATACTTAAAAGAAGAAACACAGATTAAACCATGTTGTTGTTGTTACTCCCTTTTTGTGATTAAACTATTTTAAACATACAATATTAGTGTGTTTGATGTTTTAAGATACTATAGTATGCTTGATTCTGTAGTTGTGATTTAGATGCTTAGTCATGCTGGACTGTTGCAACTCCACGAACTGTAGCCTATCAGGCTCCTCTGTCTTTGAGTTTCTCCAGAAAAGAAGGTTAAAGTGGTTTACCATTTCTTTCTGCAGGGGATCTTCCTGACCCAGGCATCAGACCCGTGTCTCCTAAACTGCAAGTGGATTCTTTACCACTGAGCCACGATGGGAAACTTACTATGCTTCTTAGCAATACTATATTTTCCATAGCATTTGTCTGCCTGATTATCTTTGGAAAGTCTTAGAGATAGAAAGGAACTTGATAGATTTTTGTATAAAGTTTGATTTTGAATCATAGTGCACAAACTTCATTCTGTGGGGAAAATATTTGGAGTGGCTAAATTTTTGGAAATTGACTCAAGATTTTATACACGTTTATTTTAGGAAGTAATTCCACCATATTTATTCAAGAGTTCTAAATGAGTACATAGAAAATATCATTGTAAATTTATGTCTTTGTAAAATTGATGTATTCTACATTAATTTAATATAGGGTCAAATATTTGGCAAAATATTAAATTGATGTAGACAAAATGCTAGGTCCATGAATCAAGGCAAATTGGAAGTGGTCAAACAGGAGATGACAAAAGTGATCATCGACATTTTAGGAATCAGTGAGCTAAAATGGACTGGAATGGGTGAATTTAACTCAGATGACCATTATCTACTACTGTGGCCACGAATCCCTTAGAAGAAATGGAGTAGACATCATAGTCAACAAAAGAGCCTGAAATGCAGTATTTGTATTCAATTTCAAAAATGACAGAATGATCTCTGTTTGTTTCCAAGGCAAACCATTCAATATCACAGTAATCCAAGTCTATGCCCTGACCAGTAATGCTAAAGAAGCTGAAGTTGAA
>NW_011478768.1:3745-7033 GCF_000754665.1 Bison bison bison | reverse complement strand
GAGAAGGCAATGGCACCCCACTCCAGTATTCTTGCCTGAAAAATCCCATGGACGGAGGAGCCTGGTAGGCTGCAGTCCATGGGGTCGCGAAGAGTTGGACACGACTGAACGACTTCGCTTTGGAGAAGGAAATGGCAACCCACTCCAGTGTTCTTGCCTGGAGAATCCCAGGGACGGGGGAGCCTGGTGGGCTGCCTTCTCTGAGGTTGCACAGAATCGGACACGACTGAAACGACTTAGCAGCAGCAGCAGCAAGATGGAAAAGGGGACGACAGAGGATGAGATGGTTGGATGGCATCACCGACTGGATGAGTTTTACATAGAGTTTGAGCAAGCTCCAGGAGTTGGTGATAGATACAGAAGCCTGGTGTGCTGCAGTCCACGGACTCACAAAGAGTTGGACATGACTGAATGACTGAACTGAAGATGGAGAAATTTATTTTTGAGACTAAGTTTTCCTAGTGAGAATTTTCATTCTCATTTTTCTTTAGTTATGTAGAAGCCAAATTAAACTTATGTGTATACATATGCATACCATATATATATATATATGTTCAGAACATGCATATATATGCATATGTTATTCAAATCATGTGCACATTAAAGTCACATGTTGATTAACATTATTTTTTAAACATTTTAATTTATCTATTTTTAGTTGAGGGAGAGTTTCTTTCCAGTATTGTGCTGGTTTCTGCCATACAGCAATATGAATCAGCCATAGGTATATATATATATGTGTCTCTCTCTCCTGAACCTCCCTTCCACTTCCCACCTGATCCCACATCTCTAGGTTTGTCACAGAGCCCCAGTTTGGGCTCCCTGAGTCTTACAGTACATTCTGTTTTACATATGATAATGTACGTGTTCCTGTGCTACTCTTTCCATTCGTCCCATGGTCTCCTTCCACGCCTTCTATCCCAAGTCTGTTCTCCATGTCTTTGTCTCTATTGCTGCCTTTGTTACATGTTGAATACATTTCCTCTGTTCTTCCAAATCCATGCTCCATCCTTTTAATCTCATTTCTTCTACAGGATGCTCAGCTGTACTAACTGCATCAGTCAGCTCATTTGTTCTCTGCATACTTAGTGTGTTTAGAACATAGCAGTGGTTGTGACTAGAAGGGAAAAGAGTAGGGTCAGAGTATTTTTTCCCAGCCTTCTTTCTTGCAAAATGTCATAGCTGGCTTCATCCCTGGACCTAAACCATAGATCCTGATGGATGGCCCATTTCAAAGCTTCCCGTTCACTGCTCATAACCTCTTTCTTTTCTTATACTGATTCCTCTAGGAACAGAGGAGGTAACAGCTCTCAGAAGTTATTAGTTCTAGATTTATCACACTAGTCTGGAAATTCTGCAAGCCTTAGATATCCCTTTGTATTTAGTTCAGTTCAGTTGCTCAGTCGTGTCTGACTCTTTGCAACCCCAGGAATTGCAGCACACCAGGCCTCCCTGTCCATTACCAACTCATGAAGTTCACTCAAACTCATGTCCATTGAGTCGGTGATGCCATCCAGCCATCTCATCCTCTGTTGTCCCCTTCTCCTTCTGCCCCCAATCCCTCCCAGCATCAGGGTCTTTTCCAATGAGTCAGCCTTCGCATGAAGTGGCCAAAGTACTGGAGTTTCAGCTTTAGAATCATTCCTTCCAAAGAACACCCAGGGCTGATCTCCTTTAGAATGGACTGGTTGGATCTCCCTGCAGTCCAAGGGACTCTCAAGAGTCTTCTCCAACACCACAGTTCAAAAGAATCAATTCTTTGGTGCTCAGCTTTCTTCACAGTCCAACTCTCACATCCATACATGACTACTGGAAAAACCATAGCATTGACTAGACGGACCTTTGTTGGCAAAGTAATGTCCCTGCTTTTGAATACTTTGTATTAATATCTTTATTAAACCCTCACCGAATTAACCAGTTTGTGTGACCTTCCGCTACCTGCCAGGTTCATAACTGATATTGGTGTTAGAGCAGTCTCAGGAGACAAACATTCAAATATAATTGAATTGTTCACTTATTTGAAGATTAGACATTTAAACTCATCCTGGTGGGAAATGGCACAGTGATAATATATAGCATCTTGGACTGGCTTACCGTGCCCTTCTCCAGTGGATCTTCCTGACCCAGGGATCAAACCCATGTCTCTTATGTCTCCTGCACTGGCAGGTGGGTTCTTTTCCACTAGCCCACCTGAGATGCCCCTGTAGTAGTATCAGACTTACTTAAATGATCACCAGTGGCATCGTGGAGTGAAAGCTAGGTGGAAACAAAGCACCAAGGGATCGCTTCCTGTAGCAGAGAAGCATGCAGATGGAGATTATGAACATCATGGTGGGAGTTGGCTTCTGCTGCAGTTTAAACCCGAGACTAACCAATTGATAAAACAAACAGGTGGCATCAAGCTTAAACTATGTATTTGAAGAAGTCTCTCACTTCCTCTGGTCCTTGGGAAACTATATTTGAGGACAGATGCTATGACCCTATTGTAGCAGTGCAGAGTTACCTCCCTAAATAAACTTGTTTGGTATTTAAGGAAAGATAAGAATATGATTAAAGTAAAGAAAGTAGGGAAAATCACTAGACCATTCAGGTATGACCTAAATCAAATCCCTTATGATTATACAGTGGAAGTGAGAAAAAGATTTAAGGGCCTAGATCTGATAGATAGAGTGCCTGATGAACTATGGAATGAGATTCATGACGTTGTACAGGAGACAGGGATCAAGACCATCCCCATGGGAAAGAAATGCAAAAAAGCAAAATGGGTGTCTGTGGAGGCCTTAAAATAGCTGTGAAAAGAAGAGAAGCAAAAAGCAAAGGAGACAGTCCTAAGGGGAAAGTTCATAGCAATACAGGCATACCTCAAGAAACAAGAAAAAAGTCAAATAAATAACTTAACTCTACACCTAAAGCAACTAGAAAAGGAAGAAATGAAGAACCCCAGGGTTAGTAGAAGGAAAGAAATCTTAAAAATTAGGGCAGAAATAAATGCAAAAGAAACCATAGCAAAAATCAACAAAGCCAAAAGCTGGTTCTTTGAAAGGATAAATAAAATTGACAAACCATTAGCCAGACTCATCAAGAAACAAAGGGAGAAAAATCAAATCAATAAAATTAGAAATGAAAATGGAGAGATCACAACAGACAACACAGAAATACAAAGGATCATAAGAGCTTACTATCATCAATTATATGCCAATAAAATGGACAACGTGGAAGAAATGGACAAATTCTTAGAGAAGTACAACTTTCCAAAAACTGGACCAGGAAGAAATAGAAATTCTTAAC
>NW_011478768.1:595-895 GCF_000754665.1 Bison bison bison | reverse complement strand
AACTACCGCACAATTGCACTCATCTCACACGCTAGTAAAGGAATGCTCAAAATTCTCCAAGCCAGGCTTGAGCAATACGTGGAGTGTGAACTTCCTGATGTTTAAGCTGGTTTTAGAAAATGCAGAGGAACCAGAGATCAAATTTCCAATATCTGCTGGATCAATGAAAAAGCAAGAGATTTCCAGAAAAACATCTTATTTCTGCTTTATTGACTATGCCAAAGCCTTTGCCTGTGTGGATCACAATAAACTGTGGAAAATTCTGAAAGAGATGTGAATACCAGACCACCTGACCTGCCT
>NW_011478768.1:0-495 GCF_000754665.1 Bison bison bison | reverse complement strand
GGTTCAGGATGGGGAACACATGTATACCTGTGGCGGATTCATTTTGATATATGGCAAAACCAATACAATATTGTAAATTTAAAAAATAAAATAAAATTAAAAATAAAAAAAGCAAAGGAAACATATAAGCATCTGAATGTATAGTTCCAAAAAATAGCAAGAAGAGATAAGAAAGCCTTCCTCAGTGATCAATGCAAAGAAATAGAGGAAAACAACAGAATGGGAAAGACTAGAGATCTCTTCAAGAAGATTAGAGATACCAAGGGAACATTTCATGCAAAGATGGGCTCGATAAAGGACAGAAATGGCATGGACCTAACAGATGCAGAAGATATTAAGAAGAGGTGGCAAGAATACATAGAATAACTGTACAAAAAAGATCTTCACGACCCAGATAATCATGATGGGGTGATCACTGACCTAGAGCCAGATATCCTGGAATGTGAAGTCAAGTGGACCTTAGAAAGTATCACTACGAACAAAGCTAGTGGAGAT
>NW_011478767.1:4293-11993 GCF_000754665.1 Bison bison bison | reverse complement strand
CAATAAATAAAAATGAATAAAATTTGCTAAGAAAGTAAAAAAAAGAAGAAGAAGAAGCATACCTTATGAACCTCTGCCAACTCACGGTCCACCCTTGCAGCCCTCTTTAGAAAACCATCTTTGGTAGTAGTGACTTTCGGTTTTGGTGGTTTGATTCGGGGTTGTGTCACAAAATCTGGGAGACAGGACTCAAGCTCAACTAATCCTATGGAAAGGAAGTACATGATTAGTGTCTGGTGCTTAGATATATCATTTGAAAGCATACTGTTAATTTCATTAGCAGTTTGCCAAGTGGTTTTATTTAGAATTATTGATAAGGTGTACCTCATATAATTGAATTGTCCCTGAAATACAAAGGAAATTTCTATATAATTAACTTATATTCTTGGTAACTTAGATTGTAAAATAAGAAATGCATTCTAAAATGAAACCACTGTCCTATCAAAAAGTAATAATACCACAATAATAAACAGGAAGTTAATGATCATATGACATTGTGATTATACATGTCACCACCATTCTAAAGTGGCTGTACACCAGGTTATCATATCCAGCTCTAGAGAGGGTCAGCCAGAGGTGCAAGTTCAATGGTGTGACCGTCAATGCACGATCTTGGCCATATGATTCTCCAACCTCTCAACTGAAATTTAAATAATTTAATTAAGGTTCTCTTGGACTTTACAACAGGTATAACCCTCTCCATTAATTTATCCCCTAGTTTATCCATCCCCTTGCCCACTAGTATTCTGGTGTTTCTTCATAAAGGGCCGATTTCATGACATATTTCTTGTTTGCATCATAAACCTGGTATAAAAACTTTTTCTATTTTATTTTTGCATAACTTCAATTTTAATGACATTAAACATGTTTAAATGTTTAGTAGTTTATTGACTTTACTGCTTGGTAAATTGTTGCATAGTGTATCCATTTATTTATTTGGGTCTTTACAGTTTTTATTGGTTTCTATGAACTCATTATTAATAATACTAAACATGTAATGGCTATTTCTTACAAATATTGTATTTTTGATTAGCTTTTAATCTAAATTGCTATATTTCATATTTCTAAGATAACTCTCTTATACTAGGCTTGTAATTATAGGAACTGCTTACCTTCATAGGTGTTGAGATAGTGGTTTTTTACTACAAAGTCCTCTGAATTGTTGTCTGGGAAACGACCAAGGCGAGATAGAGGTCCATAGACCTGTGATGCATAATCACAATAATCCTTGATGATGTTTCTTCTCTCCAACTTCCCTTCTATATTCTTTCCCTTTCCCATCAGTTTTCTGATTGCTAAAATAAAACATACCTCCATGACTATCTCTAAAATATTTTTCTGAATGATCCAAATGCAGGCTAATAAACCAGTTGTAGTATTATTCACAGGGAGACTACTGAGCTGAATAAATTTCATCATGATCACTCACTGCAGCCCGAATATAACACTTAAGACAAAGAACAGGTGGATATGACAGAAGCTGAATCACCCAGTGTCCTCAATTGGTACTCATCAAAAATCTTTTATAACTGCATTCTAAGCTCTGGGCCAGAAATAAAAGTTTGTGCAATGAATGAAAGAAACTCAAAGTAACTGAAAAATACATGTCTTCAATAGAGATGAGGGAATTATTTTCTCCTAAGAGAATAATTAAAAGGGAAGGAAGACTACAAGCTCTTCAAAAAAAAATCTCTGGTCATCTTGGCTAACACCAGAATAAATTAGAATATACCCAAGCTTATAGTTTCAGAATTATTTGGCAGGCTCAGCTGTACATACTAGTTTACTAACGTAAGCAGTCAGGATTACTACCTCTACCTGCTCCTTTTCTGTCAATCCCATCACAGACCCACCCCCTTTTGAAGGCTCTGCATCAGGTACTCTCAACAGGTGTAAAATCAGATTGTGAGAATTTGAAGCCATATTGTAAGAGGTGGCTGCATGTACCACTGCTGCCTTTTGAATGTTATTTATATGTGACCCTCAGGGCTTTTGTGTGTGACCTGGAATTTCATGATTAAAATACTTTATATTTTATTTTGTTGTTGTTTAATTGCTAAGTTGTGTCAGACTCTTTTGCAACCTCATGAACTGTACCCACCCAGTTTCTCTGTCCATGGGATTTCCCAGGCAAGAATACTGAAGTGGGTTGCCATTTCCTTCTACAGGGGATCTTTTTCGCCCAGGGATCAAACTGGTGTCTCTGGCACTAGCAGGTAGATTCTTTACCATTGAGCCACCTGGGAAGCCTTAGTTATTTATGAAAATTAGTCAACCCATCACTGGTTATTTCAAGGACTGAAAAGAAAAAACCGTTGACAATATCTAAATGCATACCTAAAAGCTAGTTAAGTGAAAAGTCGTTTTCTTACACACTCAAAAAAATTCAGGGGCATATAACACTGAGAGCAGATAACAAGGACCTGACTTTCTGGGGGCAGGGGTCCTTGAAAGTCTTCCTGGAAGAAGTGACATTTGAGTTGTTTCTTAGCCTGGGTTCCCCCAAAGACAGAACCTGAGATAAAGGCATGTGTGCAGGTAGTTTACTGGGATGTGATCCCAGAGGGTAAAGAGAGAGGGATAGGAGTAACAAGAAAAAAAAAGTCAACCTATTGCTAATTATGTCAACTGCTGGAAAGAAAAAAATGTTGGCAGTATCTAAATGCATATGTAGCAGCCAATTAAGTTAAAAGTTATTTTCTCACATCAAGAAAGTTAAAAGTTCACTAAAAATAATTTTTAAGAAATTAATTTTTGTAATTGTTTTACTAGGAAAATTTTGAATACTTTACTGTGATTACATTGCTATTAATATGTGTATAGATTGCTAATCTGCATATATAAATGATGCAGTACAACTTTTATAAGTAAATAAATTATATTAAAAGTTACTCAGCAAGTACAGCTATAAAGCTAAATGCTAAATTAAAATTTTTTACTTTAAATTCTAACTAAAAATTTTTATTAAGTCATTTTTAATCCTCCACTGACTTCTCTTTTATGTATAAAGTACAGATATATTTATAATATATAAACAGATATATAGTACACCTATGGTATTAAAATTTCATGGGAGGGACTTCCCTACTGGTCCAGTGGTTAAGACTCTGCCTTGCAATGCAGGGGATGTGGATTTGATCCCTGGTCGGGGAACTAAGGTCTCACATGCCAGGCATGGGGAAACTAAGCCCATGTGCCACAACTACTGAAGCCCCTGCATGGAAAAGAAGACCCAGCACAGGGGTCTTTTTAAAAAAAATTTTTTTTATTTTCATGGAAGGGGGATAAGTAGGAAAAAAGACATCTGAATGTCTCTTTTAGTGGGAAACAATGAAAAACAGGTTGAGAAATAAAGCTCTCTATCCAGGGCTTCAGCCTATGAATATAGGGAGCCCAGTACCTACACACAACACACACACACACACACACACAGAGTCCATAATGCCAACAACTTGCTACCCGTTAGAACATCATTACTTGATTTTCTTAGTGATGAATTTTCCTCCACTCTTCTACTTTTGAGAAATAACTCATCTCCTGTCCCTTATCAGTTAAATAATACTAGGACCAAAAAAGAATTATATCACAGTTAAACCAGCTTTGGCCAAAAACCCAAAGCAGAGCCAGCTTTTCCACCCCTTGCGGGTTGGTGCTGCGCCATCACCTGACACGTGCTTGCGCTGAATCTGTGCCAGCTTTGCCTCCTTCGCTTCCTGTAGCTTAGACCACTGGGCATTCAAGCGTGCCATGTTCACTTCGTTTTGATTCTCGTCACGCTTCTTCAGCAGCTCTTTTAGAACTTCTAGGCGAATCTCCTGCAATCTTCGAGCAAATGACAATCATAAAGAAGCCTATGGTCTCTCAAACAGGATGCTCTACTAAAGAAAGGGAACATTTGCCATAAATAGGACCTTCTCTTCAGGCTGGTACCATATTCATGCATTTTATAAAGACCACTGTGGCAAAAGTGTGGGAAATGAACTGGGGGTTGGAGTAGACACTCAATAGTCTTTATATAAGAAGAATATTGTATGGGTGTATCTCTAGGCAGAAGGGCCTAAGTGAACAGGAAAATGTTTGTCCCCAGTTTCAGGCCAACGGGTATGGCTGGAGGGTTAAGGAACAGGAGGGTTGAGAGGAAATGTGGTTGTGGCATGCTACCTTAAGTGGTGACTGCGAAAATGCCAGCATCTGACACATACGGATATTCATTCTTCACCTCCCTTTACTTCACCTTCTCATTGTTCTCCAGGACTACCTTGCTTATGTGTACATATGACTTCAAAATATCTACTTCAGCCCGGATATTTCTGAACTGGAACTTCCACCTACTTGAATCTCCAATTATCCCTTCAAAAAAACCTCACTCATTTTATTCCCCCAGAAATCTACTCCTTCTCCTACTTTCTTCCCTCCTCTAAAACACTTCTTACATCTGTTCCCTACTCATGTCTTGGTCATCTCTCTCCTGACTCGGACTCTGAGTGTTAGTCTAGTCTCACCTCCTTCTAATCTTTGTTCCATGTAGTGGTCAAGATTTGCCTTTCTAAAATGGAGATTTGAACATTTTACCCTTACTTGAAAATTTACATAATAATTTATTCAATCACTTATTTGTCAAATACGTATGCCAGGCAGGGAATAAAACAATGGTGAACAAGATAAAATGCACTGTCTCAAGGAGCACTGTTTCAGTGAAGTAGGCATATAAACCAACATTTACAACACAGGGATCAAAACACCAGGGCAGAAGAATGAAAAGACTTCTGCGGGAGAAGAAATGGCAGAGCACCTCTGTCAGTGCTATTCCCAGTTGATCAAAAGGAAGGAGCGGGGTGGTGGGAAAGGCTTCTTCACAGTAGGCATTAACTCAGCACTTGAGGGTCAAAAGGGTTGAGATTTGCCACACTGACAAGGGAGAAGTGGGGCCTCAGCAGAGACAGCACATTGTCAGGGGCTTGGTAGCAATGCTATGAGCAACGAAGCACCTCAGCACAGGAACAAAGGGCACCTCAAGAACTTCCCTTCCCCCTCTTCTTGCTAAGGAGCTAGAATTTTTTGGTCCTCATCATTTCTACATATTCAGAGACAATCTCATTACTGAAAATACATCAGTTAAAATGGCTAAAAATTCAACCAGAAATACCCTAGCATATTGTTACTTATGTACTGTGAGGTCATCTCTTAACTGAAGAGTTAAGTCCACAGTTTGTCTTTTAAATATAAATGCCTTATTAGCTGCAGCTAGAACCCAAGAGGTCCTGACTGAATCTGGTACCGGGGGAAGAGACAGGGTCAGCCAGGAGGCTGTTTAATGGATAGGAAGAGGGTCAAAGTTGAGGGACCCTGGCACTGGTAAGGAACAGAAAGGGACAGTCTGAAAGACATTTTGCAAAAATCAGTGGAATTCTGTGACAGCCCAGATAAGTTACTAAAGAAAAAAGAGATCAGAGATCCCATGAGGAACTGTTCAAATCTGGGTTCCACACTGAACTTCACACATAAAGAAGGCATTATATATATATTTATATTATTGGAGAAAAAATAATGGAGCTATTGCTCCTGAAACCCAGTCTCCTAACTCTACAGGTTAAGGATTGCTTTTAAACCCTTACATTTGGGAACTCTATTTGCTCTGTTGCTTAAAAGTATTAACATTAATTCCATCAGTGTAGGAGCAACTGTCTGGGTAGCTGAGAACCTACTTCTCAATCTCCTGCTCTCTGAAGGCCCACTCCTTCCTCTCCATGGCATTCATCATCCGCCTCCTTTTCTCAAACTGGGAGGTGTCACTCAGAGGGGGCAGGGTGTCTTCCCAAGCACGCTTCTCCCGGGCACGTTCTATCATCTCTACTTCAGCTTGTCCTGCCGGGAGCCCTCGACCTAGAGGATGAGGCAGAACACTTAATAAACACACAGACACACTCATGTACCTGCTAGTATTTAATTGACTCCCTCTCAGTTCCTGTCCTCTTTAAATTGAAGGTTATGACAAGATGAAATGATATTGGGATATGTCTCCACATGTGCCTGAGAGTGTTATCTGTGCCCTGCACTCTCTCTTATTAGCAATTCAGTCAGAAGACATCTCATTTGCATGGAAGTATTTAAAGATATTAGGTTATTACTAAATAATCACACCCTGGAACGTTCCATTTTGGAAAAATCCATCTTTTGAAATACAAAGAAATATCAAAATAACTTGCAGAAGATCATAGTTAGTAGGTGGTGAAACCCAGAATTTGCCCATGACAATCTGGCCCTTGCAGTCCTACATACTATACTATACTATACTCCCTCTCTAGAAACAAATATTAAACAAAAATGAACTATACAGAGAAGCCCACAGCTAATACCATACTCAACAGTGAAAGGTTAAAAGCTTTTTCTCTAAGATCAGGAACAAGGTAAGAGTGCACACTCTCACCACTCCTATTCAACATAGTACTGGAAGCCCTGACCAGAGAAATTAGGGGAAAAAAGAGAGAGAGGGAGAAAGAAATAGAGAAAACTGCATCCAAGTCAGAAAGTGAAAGTGCGAGTCGCTCAGTCATGTCTGACTTCTTGCAATCGCATGGGCTGTCCATGGAATTCTCCAGGCAAGAATACTGCAGTGGGTTGCCATTCCCTTCTCCAGGGGATCTTCCCGACTCAGGGATAGAACCAGTGTCTCCTGTACTGCAGGCAGATTCTTTACCATCTGTGCTACCAGGGAAGGAAGAAGTAAAATTATATGTAGATTTCACAATAAGCTACCTTACTGAACTGAGAGTCTTAGTTCTGTTCATTTAAATTTTTAAAATGAGTGCATTGCCTACAAGTGAAAATAGTTTTGCTTCTTCTTTCTAATCCCCATACCTAATTTTTCTTCTCTTGTTTTACTGCATTAACTCAATTATTTCTCAACCAGGATGCTATTAATACTGTATCAGGCAAACAATTTTTGGATGGGTCTGCCCCATGCAGGGCAGGATGTTTCGTATCCATGCCAGCCTAGCTCCCCCAAACCCAACCCATTCTCCTTATCATTATTATGGAGTTTCCAAATGTCCCTGGGGTTGATGGTCATAGCCTAGTTGAAAAAGTTCTGGGCTAGGATCTTCCCTCAACTGCTAAATAATAGTGGTGACAAAGGAATTACTGTCTTTTTCTTGATTTTAAGGATAAAGCTTCTCAAGTCTTACCTTTAGTATTATGTTTATCTCAGATAACCTTTATTAAGTTACTAAAATTTCCTTCTGATCCCAACATTTAGAGTTTACAACATGAATGCATGTCGAATGTTATCAAACTACTTTTCCTGAATCTACTGAAGCATTTTCTGATATTTTCTGTTAAAATGGTAAAATGCATTGGTTGGTTTTCTGATATTGTACTAAACTCGAATTTGTATGATTAACCCATTTGGTTACGATAAGTCATCTATTAACTTATTTTTAAAATGTATTTATTTGGCTGTGCCAGGTCTTAGTTGCAGCAGGCAGGATCTAGTTCTCTGTTGTTGTTCAGACACTAAGTCTTGTCCGACTCTTTGCTGCCCCTTGGACTGCAGCATGTCAGGCTTACCTGTCCTTCACTATCTCCCAGAGTTTGCTCAAATTCATGTCCATTGAGTTGGCATTGCCATCCAATCATCTCATCCTCTGTCACCCCCTTCTCCTCCTGCCCTCAGAATCCTCCTTTCTCAGCATTCAGGGTTT
>NW_011478767.1:0-668 GCF_000754665.1 Bison bison bison | reverse complement strand
TGAATGCAGAGTTCCAAAGAATAGCTAGGAGAGATAAGAAAACCTTCCTCAGTGATCAGTGCAAAGAAATAGAGGAAAACAATAGAATGGGAAAGACTAGAGATCTCTTCAAGAAAATTCAAGATACCAAGGGAACATTTCATGCAAAGATGGGCACAATAAAGGACAGAAATGGTATGGACCTAAAAGAAGCAGAAGATATTAAGATGAGGTGGCAAGAATACACAGAAGAACTATACCTAAAAGATCTTCACAACCAGATAATCACAATGTTGTGATAACTCACGGAATGTGAAGTCAAGTGGTCCTTAGGAAGCATTACTATGAACAAAGCTAGTGGAGGTGATGCAATTCCAGTTGAGCTATTTCAAATCCTAAAAGATGATGCTGTGAAAGTGCTGCACTCAATATGCCAGCAAATTTGGCATATTGAACAAAACTCAGCAGTGGCCACAGGACTGGAAAAGGTCAGTTTTCATTCCAATCCCTAAGAAAGGCAATGCCAAAGAATGCTCAAACTACCCCACAATTGCACTCATCTCACACGCTAGTAAAGTAATGCTCAAAATTCTCCAAGCCAGGCTTCAACAGTACGTGAACCATGAAATTCCAGATGTTCAAGCTGGATTTAGAAAAGGCAGAAGAACCAGAGATCAAATTGCCAACAT
>NW_011478766.1:5013-5380 GCF_000754665.1 Bison bison bison | reverse complement strand
TAAACCCAAGTCAGTTTGCAGCCAGTTAAACCAACTGTGCTCTTTCCCCATTGGGGCCCAGTGTGCAATGGCTATAAACAGCAGCCTCCTCAGTAGTGTATGCAGCCGTTGCCTGTACAAGTTTCCCTAAGGGACCTTGGAGACAACCCTTGCCAGTGAACCTTCATGACTGGCATGCTGTCCCCAATCTAGGCTCCACATGTACTAGGCAGTGGTACATGCACTGCCTTTGGAAAGCCCCAGGGCACAGTGGCCAGGGTCCACTTTGGCCAAGTCATAACATCCATCCACACCAAGCTGCAGAGCAATGAGCATGTAATTGAAGCCCTACACAGGGCCAAGTTCAAGTTCTCTGGCCACCAGAAGA
>NW_011478766.1:0-687 GCF_000754665.1 Bison bison bison | reverse complement strand
GAAGTAATTATTCTTCAAAGCACTGCCTTTCAACTTTTCAGATTCTGGATTCACCGTGAACTTGACAAATCAATAACACCAATCAAGGCAATCCAAGGCTATTTAACTATCTGGCAACCAAGTTGAACATTTTGTTTGGCCCCATTCAAATCCTTTACTATAAAGACTGTTTTAATTGAGTATCTCTCCATTGTGTTTGTTTCACCAGGAAAGGTATATCTGATTTTTAGAACTGAGATCTATGTAGATAGAGGTTTGATTCTAAGAAGACAGGAGGAAAAAATTTTGGCTTTGAAAACCATTGAACTATAACTGCCTATATTTAAAATTACTCCCAAAACATTCTTTCATCTCTTTTCTAACAGGGGCATTTTCAGATGTCCACATGTCCCCTTAGGTACTGTATTCTTCTATCACCATTAACACTTACAAACAGAAGACAGATCAGCTGGCAGCGTGTTAGGCACTGGGATCAAGAGACAGGGCCCTGACCTTAAAGGACAAAAGCCTAGTAGTTGAGAAGATTAAGTCACAGGCATTAAGCTCCAACTCTCCACCTTACTTTGATGTTGGGAACATCTCAAAGTGTACATTTCATCATTTTAATAGAGCAATACTTTTCTATTTCTGTAACCAAAAGGACACAATCTCAGAAGTACTGTCAAATCAAAAGTCTCAAAATTCAAT
>NW_011478765.1:67017-68073 GCF_000754665.1 Bison bison bison | reverse complement strand
TCAGAGGCGGACATGACTGAACAACTTCACTTTCACTTTTCACTTTCATTCATTGGAGAAGGAAACGGCAACCCACTCCAGTGTTCCTGCCTGGAGAATCCCAGGGATGGGGGAGCCTGGTGGGCTGCCGTCTATGGGGTCACACAGAGTCGGACGCGACTGAAGCGACTTAGAAGCAGCAGCAGCAGAGCGTAGAGGTAAGGCCTTTCAACATAACTCCATGAAGACCCTTTAATTAAGTGCAGCAAGTGCCAGAGAAAAAAGAAAGACATCTATCAGCCATACTATCAGTTCTACAAATCTCTGTGTATCAGAATTCTTACTCTTTACCTTCTCTATATTTCCACTTGTACAATGTCTGAACATCTAAGGATAAATCCTTCACTTGTGACTCGTAGCCCATTCCCTTTCAGAATCTACTATGCAAAGATATTGCCACTCAGTTGTTTTCCCACATTTCCACATGATTAATTATTCTGTCTGCCAGTTAATTCCCATCAGCATAAAAATGCATTTTCTAAGCTAGTACCTATCTTAAAAACAAAACTAAACTAAAACTAATGTAAAACATTTCCATGTCAGCACAAAGGAGACAAAAACTTCAGACCAATGTCATCCTCTCCCAGAAAAGCAATCACAAAAATGATAGCTAAAACAAGAAAAACAAACAAACAAACAAACAAAAAAGAAAAGAAAAAAATATTTTAAAGTACTTTTAAACTGCAAGAAAATTTAAAAAAAAAATTATTGAAGTCAAGAAATAACAAGAAAAAACAATCCCTAAATCACAAACTTCTGTTGAAACCAATGTTTGTGTCTTTGTCTTTGGAGTATTTGCCTGTCATTATTGGCCTAGAGCAGTGGCTTTAGCTAGCTAAGTACTTGGACACACTACAAAGACTAGGCCTGAGATTTGGAGAGCAGCTAGGTGACCTAAAGTTGAAATCCTAGAAATTCAATATTGTTGACTTATGTGAAATAAGATATAAATAAAGAACTTGCCATAATTGCAGATTGTATGCTTGTTAACATAGATAAAGAAAGTAATTTTTGAAC
>NW_011478765.1:66107-66663 GCF_000754665.1 Bison bison bison | reverse complement strand
GACTCACAACCTGAAGTTTACTCCAGTTTGCATTTCCTGAGCTGAAATTCCTCTGTTATTCCTGGATAAATGTAGTTTCCGATAATTCAAGTTCACCTCAGTTTATATTTTCATTTAGCTCTTGACAATAAGTAAAACAGATGTAGCTTTCAGTACAGTGTGTGTGTGTGTACGCATGATATATTTGGATATAGACTAGTTTAATAAGCCATAGCAAGTTAGGGGGGAAGAACAAAGTATTCGGTAAAAATAGAAGGATTTTTTTAACATAATATAGAAAAATCAAGAAAGATCATGACCTCAAACCGATGCAAAAAAATTCCTAATCTAACTTTTCTTACAAGTGAGTAGCGATTTTTTTTAATATGGAGAAATTCTAGAAAATATCTTTTAATGTTAAGATAGAGAAACATTTCTTAAACAAGATCAAAAGCACATATAATAAAGAAAAATACATTTGAAAACATTGCATTTAAGAATTTATTTTGTTGAAAACACAATTTAAAAGTTTCAAAGTAGAAGATATTTGTAATAAAGTTATACTAATAAAGAATTA
>NW_011478765.1:61105-65686 GCF_000754665.1 Bison bison bison | reverse complement strand
AATACATAAAGAAATATCTCACAAATTGAGAATAACTGCAAAACAAATCAATATTAATCACACAATTAATTAAACAATCAAAAGAAATAAATAAGCATTTCCAGAGTAAGAGGCACAACTAGTGAATACACAGATTGAATAATGACCAAACTCATTAGTAACTAGGAAATACAAAATAAAATTATTATGAGATAACATCAAATTAAAACAACTGGCAAAAATTAACATTCAAAATCAAATATCTATTAGGATACAGAGTGAGTGCCAGAGGAGTTCTTCTTATACTGCTGGTGTAAGGGAGCAGCAGTACTACAGAGCCCAGAAAAGCAATTTGCCAAAGTCAATTAAAGTTGATTAAAGCATACCACACAATTAGCATTAATAGTTTCAGACCTAGAGAAAAAGAAACACTTGTACATGCACACATGCACAAGAAGATAAATAAGAATATCAATTGCAATGTATTTCAGAATATAATTTTTTTTAAAAAATGAAACAATGACGAGAACTTGGAGCAATGGGAGGGGAGGCTGTTTTGAAATGGTGTATAAAGGGAAAATGGGGTCTTCAAGTTTTCGTTTGATTCTGTTGTTGGTGGTCCTTTACTCTTTGCAGTAATTTATGTTATCATGAGGAAAAAATTTTCTATACCATTCTGGGAATTGTGTCTAGTAAAGATGTTGTTTGTACAGTAATCACCAACTAAGAAAACAAGTGGAGATTCACTAACCACAGGTTAACCACTTATTCAACCCCCAATGCACAAACTCCTAGAAATTCTTTATTATAATCTGAGGAATATCTCTCTCCAACTCCATGTTTCACTAGATATACAAAGGAAATGAAGATCTGAAAAGCTTTTTTCAGATAAGGAATGTTTATATTTTCTGACACTTTTGAGGCTTTTAGTAATAGATCTTTTCACCCTATTTATCCACCCTCTTTATGGAAACAACAAAAACAAAAGTCCAGCTTTCCCCAATACACATTGTTAATAGAAGCTGAAACTCCACTAAAGGACAATGAGACCACAGAACAAAATGACATGATATTTGGGAAGAAGACACTTAAAATACACACGCTTGTACTAGACAAGAACAAGTAGAAAAGTTAGATGAAGCAAGAAAACCATTTTTAATGACATTGAAAAACTTTTAAGCAATGAGGACATTAGGGACCTGGAGTCAAAGAAAATAACAAATGTTCTGCACTCACTTTCTACTAAGGGCATTTGCAGGTTTGTTACATAGGGCAATTTACTTTTGCTTTTCCAGGCATTAATCAGGGAAGGGGATGCTGCTTGAAGAAGAGAAGCCAACAAAGTTTTGTGCAGTTGCTTGGCATTGAGAAAACACCATGGACATTTTGAACAGCCTTAAATACTTGGCTTCCATTCAGTTTGTAAGCTTTTTAAGCTGCATGGAGCAAATAGATAACAAAATTAAGATAAAGACATCTATAAAATAGAGGAGAACTTTTGTTCAGCTTATAGTGCTGAGGAACAAATATCAGAGTTTGGGACCTATCAAGGGAGAGGTCCTAGAGAAAACATCAAGATTTCAGTTGAAAATTATGAAAGACTGTGTCCTAGAAACAGGGTTGAGTCAGGAGTGGACTGAAACATAGTATATTTCACTCCGGTTACAAATCAACTCAGCCCAAGATAGTATTAAGGCCATAAGCTCTCACTCTGTCTTGGAGATAAACTTTCCATTGACTCAAAATAATTAAATGATCTCAAAGTACCAAGTATTGGTCAATATATGGATGTACAGGAACTCATACTTAGCTGGTGGAAGAGTAAGGTGGTGAAGCCATTTTACAAAACTGTTGGCTTATCTCACATATCTTATGACACAGCCATTCCATTCCTAGAGAAATTCTTACACAGCACAACCTGTACTAAATGTCATGTATATCAAGGGAGACTCGTACGTGTCAAAAATAACATTCATAGCAGCAAAAACTTGGACATGATCAAAATCCCCATCCACAGAGGGAGGAATGATAAAACTTAGATGTAGTCTCATAATACAATATAATTTAGCATTCAAAGTAAAGATCTTCACCCACAAGCAGCAATACAGATGAATATTCGCAACATGATATCAAGTAAAGAAAATGTCAAAAGATTACACACAGCATGGCATTCCTTTTAATAAAGTTTAAAAACAAATGAATTATTATCTAGCAGATATACAAAAGAATGTATCAAAATTATATAAAAAAGAAAGAATTATTCTGTTTACATAAAATTCAATATTAGGTTAAAAAAGTATTTTAAGGGTGTTTACACATAAGATAAATGTACAGGAAAAAAAAGAATTATTAACATAAAATCCACCGTTGATAGAGGAGCAAAGTAAGTCATATGAAAATGGAAAAGGTCACTTAAAGAGTGCTACAAAACTGGTAACCAGTGTTCAATGTTTTAAGCCAAGTGCTACTACCTGGTTGTATGAATAATGCTAATCTTTCTGACTACTGTTATGTTGGTCACTACATTTTCAAATATATTAAATAATCTCTTTTGGGAGATATTTTTCACAATAGAAACAAAGGAAAAATATATAACAAGTTAAAAACAATTTGACAACTCATTGGTATCTTGCCTGAGTCTCATTTGTTCTTGTATTGCTGATCCTGTTCGTGATGCCAATTGTCTTGCTGTTCACACTGTGGGCACTGTTTGCTGAACTCATGTCAGGCAAGGCACGAGTTTAGATGCTGGAAGAAGACTCAAGGGCCTGTAGGAACTACAGACATGTTTATTCTCTCCTGGCTGGCACGGAAGCGATAACACAGCCTCTATCCTGGCTGACGCAGTGGCTGTAGCCCCAGCCACAACATAACCATAACGGAGCCATAGCTAAAACTCATATAACGTAATCATGATGTCGCTCCAGTGTAGCCCCAATGCAGCAGCATCCAGGGCTTTCATAGTGAAGCTCAAACAGGTGTACAGCACAAAGTAGCCTGTGACTGAGTGAGTACCTCGTAACATGCATGCTCAGTTCTGTGAGTGATCTCAGCTGTTACATAAACGTGTAAAGTCATTGTTTACAGAATATGGGGTTCAGTTCAATTCAGTTCAGTCGCTCAGTTGTGCCTGACCCTGCAATCCCATGAATCGCAGCACGCCAGACCTCCCTGTGCATCACCAACTCCCAGAGTTCACCCAGACTCACGTCCATCAAGTCAGTGATGCCATCCAGCTATCTCATCCTCTGTCGTCCCCTTCTAGGAGTGAAAACATAGGGCAAGAAAATCTGACTGGGTTCATCTTGTTAATTTCCCCACAATTCTTTTCCAATAGTAACAGAACTTCGTAGAAGAATCTTTCATTTATGCCTACTCCATTTTTTTTTTCTCATCACATTCTTTCAGAATCCATTTCAGTTAGGTTTTAGATTCTGCCTTTCTATTACAGAAATAGCTCTTGTTCAAGTCATGATGACATCCATATTGCAAGGTCCCATTATTATTTTTTAGTCTGTAGCTAATTAGTACTATCAGATATATTTAATAACCCTCCCTTCTTCCTGAAGCACTCCCTTGACCTTTGGGATACCAGTCTATTATCTCTCCTCCTACTTCACTAATTGCTAATTTTCAGCTTTCCTTTCTATTTCACCTCATCATCCTTCTGTATAAATCCTTTTTTATAAGTTCAAAAGGCTCTAGATCTGAACCTATTCTCTTTCATATCAACATTCATTTCCTAAATATTCTCATCCAGATACCCAGTTTGAAGGCTAACAAATTTGTATCTGCATATCTGCATTACGAAACTCAGCTCTGCACTTTTTGCATGCTGATTGGCTGCTCATCATCATGCTTTTACTGTCTAATAGACATCTCAAAATTACTTTATAAAAAATCAAGCTGTTTTTGTCCCTCAATAGCAAACACACACAGAAATCCAAGTTTTCATCCAGTCTCTTCCATTTTAAGAATCACAACTTCTCATTTTCACTGATGTTCAAGTCTGAAATTATGTGCTTATCCCTGTCTACTTCTTTAATACACACACTATGAGAAACACACACTTGTATAATTAAATCTCTTCTTACACTTTCAAAATATTTCCATAATTCAACCATTTCTCTTCATCTCAGCTATTTTCACTGTGTTGCAATTACAATCATCTTTTATAGTGTATTTCAGTAGCCTTCTTACCAGTCTTTTCTTCAACATTGATCTTATCTGTGATAGACAGAATAATGCCCCCCAAATATGTCCACATCACAGACCCAAAAACTTATTAATATTTTAGTGATAAGGAAAGAAAACAAGATAGCAGATAAAAATATTTTGCTAATCAGCTGACTTTAACAACATAAATAATCACAAGGGTCCTTGAAATTAGAAGAAGAAAGCAGAAGAGAAAACTAGGAGCATGTAAGGACTTTACCTAAAGTTAATAATGTGAAGATGGAAGAAAAGACCATGAGACAAGAAAAGTGAGTAGCTACAAGAAGCTGAAAAAGGCAAAGAAGCTAAATGAATTTCTCAATAGAGCTTCCAGAAGAGAATATACCTGTCAGTACCTTGATCTTAGCCCAGTAAGGTAGGTGTCCA
>NW_011478765.1:60123-60488 GCF_000754665.1 Bison bison bison | reverse complement strand
CTATCTTCCCTGCTGTGAGTCTCAGTGAACTCCGGGAGTTGGTGTTGGACAGGGGGCCTGGCGTGCTGCGATTCATGGGGTCACAGCATGCAAAAAAAAAAAAACACCAATACAGTATACTAACACATATATATGGAATTTAGAAAGATGGTAACAATAACCCTGTATACGAGACAGCAAAAGAGACACTGATGTATAGAACAGTCTTTTGGACTTTGTGGGAGAGGGAGAGGGTGGGATGATTTGGGAGAATGGCATTGAAATATGTATAATATCATATATGGAACGAGTCGCCAGTCCAGGTTCAATGCACGATACTGGATGCTTGGGGCTGGTGCACTGGGACGACCCAGAGGGATGGTATG
>NW_011478765.1:45594-60023 GCF_000754665.1 Bison bison bison | reverse complement strand
GAGGGATGGTATGGGGAGGGAGGAGGGAGGAGGGTTCAGGATGGGGAACACATGTATACCTGTGGCGGATTCATTTCGATATTTGGCAAAACCAATACAATATTGTAAAGTTTAAAAATAAAATAAAATTAAAAAAAAAAAGACTACTACTCTCCCCATGTGTCTCCAAAATTTTTAAATTTAAACTATATAAATTTCATAGAAGACTGAGTGCAATATCGGATTTTAAGTCTAGTTTTAGAAACATGTGAGTAGTAATGATGAAATAGGAAACATTACTAATCATGTGAAAATGCTTGCTACAGAGTATTACAGAATAAACCTGAATAGTTAGCCAAATATCTCCCTATATAGTAAGCTAATGGCAAAAAAAGAAACACTTTCCAAATATCTTGTTTATACAGTAATGATATTAAAGATAGAATTGCATCTATAAAATCTTGATTTTGTTTATATTACTTTGTGATGTTGGTATTTGACAGAAAACAACAAAATTATGTAAAGCAATTATTCTTCAACTAAAAAATAAATTTAAAACATAAAATGTAAAAAACCATTAGCCAAAGTTTAATGTAACAATATTGTAAAGTAATTAGCCTCTAACTAAAATAAATAAATTTAATTTAAAAAATTCATGTCTTTATCCTTAAAATGTAACTTCTTTAGCATTCATACTAAGGAAATATCTTTTTTTAGTGGCCAGAGGTTTACCTACAATATTTTAGAATAGATTTTTACAACTTTTTTATTCCTGCAAACAATTATTGTCATAACCATATGAAGTCTCACTTCATATATATATATATAGTATATAAATATACTATATAATGTATATTTTATAATATGGAAATATGTTTAAAATATATCTAAGTTAATAAGCTAACATCATTATTATCCCTTTTCATAAAATGTGAATATGTATATAAAATATATTAAATTAATAAATTCAAAATTGAGGATCTTGCCTGGAAAATCCCATGGATAGAGGAGCCTGGTAGGCTGTAGTCCATGGAGTCACAAAGAGTCGGACACGACAAGCAACTTAGCAGCAGCAGCAGCAGTGCAATACTTAGAAAAAGAGAAAAATAATTTTAATCAGACAAAACTAACAAAGTATAGATAAAAAGGATAAAAATAAATAAGTATATGTACATATGTTTTTCTTAAATTATAAATTTGTTATATTTAATAAAGTAACAAAGGAAAAAACATTCAGTTAGAAAGTAAAATCTAGGAAACAAAGTAACTTTATTTATTGGGATTATTTAAAATTGATAACAAAATACATATTTGAACTCGTATAATTAAATAAAATTACCTGGGTTCAATTCCTCAGTTGGGAAGATCCCCTGGAGAAAGAAATGGCAACCCACTCCAGTATTCTTGCCTGGAGAATCCCGTGAACAAAGGAGCCTGGCAGGCTAAAGTCCATGGGGCCGCAAAAGTTGGACACTACTTAACGACTAAACCACCACCACTAATTAAATAAAAATGCAACAAAAATTATGATTATTTTTGATTAATTATCTTAGGATTTTCCTTGAATTCATTTTATAAATGCACTCTTTAATCTGTCATAAAATTGTGATAACATACTAACTCATCAAATTATGAGGGTTTGGTTAAGGAGAATAATAGAAGAAACAAACTAACTATGACTGTTTCACAAACTAAATACTGCTACTGTGAGTCTCATTTATTTATATTACTGGGAATAATCATTTATTAGTGCCATTTACCAATAAGCAATAATATAAAAGCAAATCTATAAACAAGAAAGCGATCAAAGTAATGTTGTCAGTTATATTCCATTAAATAATCATGAATCTTAATCATATGAAGAAAATTATATTAAGCATCTATTATTTTGAAAGCATTTAAAAATAAGAATGCTAAACACTCACTGAAGGATTTCCATAGGGCAAATTTATCTAGACAAGTGGTAGAGCTAGGATGTGAAATGAATTCCTGGGTTCACCAGGTCTTTGATTAATCTGAATCTAAAGCCTATAGAGCAGCAATTTTTGAAATATCACTATTATTGGATATTCAGTAACATTGAGAATTCATGTTCTAAATTTTTTATATGTCTAGATATTTTGGATGTGCCAAGATGAGGTAAAAATATTCTGACCTTTGTAGCAATAATGTATGGGCTTAGCAGTTTGGGGAAATTGTTTTTGTTTTTGCATTATCTAGATTAGCATTATATGAAAAATAATGTGCATTCACCAATAGTCACATTTATCTCATTTTTTAAAAATTTTCAAAACTTGCATATTTAAGGAAGAGTAAATCACATTTCCTCAAATGTAACAATCATTATGTGCATGAAATTAATAAGATATCAGAAAAAACATTGCTGCTAGATATACTCCAATAAATTATAACACAGGATAAGTTTATTAGCCACATGATAGTTGAAGACAAAAACTAGAAATAAAAAGAGAAATATTTGAAAAATGAAGACATTAAAATAAACAGAAAAATTATAAACTTTATTCAACAAAGTTTTTAATGTGTTATTGATGTAAACACGACTATTGTAGTCTTCACATGACTATTGGAATGTGAAACATCTGTTTTCCTTTCTTTTAATTAGATGTTCTATATTTTTTATTTTTTTAATATAAATTTATTTATTTTAATTGGAGGTTAATTACTTTTGCTAGTGGTAAAGAATCCACTTGCCAGGGCAGGAGACCCAAGAGATGTGGGTTCAGTCCCTAGGTCAGGAAGGTCCCCTTCCCTAAGGAAATGGCAACCCACTCTAGTCTTCTTGCCCAGAGAATACCATGGAAGAGGAGCCTGGCGGCGTACCAGTCCATAGTGTTGCAAAGAGTTGGACATGACTGAAAGCAACTTAGCATGCATATTTTAATAAAAACAATGCAATCTTAAAGTGACTCATTCAAAGTCTTCTATTTCCCATATTTCATATTTCAAAGTAATGTTTCATTCTATGAAACTGCTTATGACATCATCAACAAACACAAACTTTTGAAATGTTACAAAATCTGAGTAAAACATATAATAAAATTTGCAAAGAAAAATTATGTCTCATAACATAAAATAGTGGACTCTCTGCTGACTACAACTGAAAGAACCATGCCAGGGAATGAACTATATTTTCATAACCTTTGATGATTTCCTTTTCAGGATAGTTTGTTACCTATGCACATACTGATTATATTTCTCCCTTTCAAGTGACACATTCAGAATAACTTGAAGGTTTAATTATATTTAGTATCTTCATTGTCATTTTGAAATATGATTCATTTAAATGAGGTTTTAGTGAATAATTATTAAAAACTTGTAACTTAAAACTTCCTCTAGCATTGCTTATAAAGGATCAGCTTGCCTTTGGAGTTATCTTGTGTTCCTTTTGAAGAAAATATTTGCACTGACAGCAGCAATATGGCTTAAAAAATTGTAGACTTAAATCATTAATGGCTAAGTTTTAAAGTACTTAGATTTCAGGCGCCAGGCAAAAGGTGAGGAAATCCTAATAAACTTTTGTCCTTTAGGTCACTACTTTGAATTTCATGCAGTTTAGTAGTCTTGGTAAGACAGTTCCATCAAAAAATTGAGAAATATGAGACTGGTCATATCACAACAGCAATGGTGATGAATGAGAACTTAATGAGAAAGATCATCTGTGAGATGGAGCATGAAGGGGCCCAAATTTGTGATACCAAACATATGTTTGATATATCTGTAAATACGGGATATGGTAAACCTGATTACACGTAATTATGGAAAGACAAAGGGAAAATAAGCCAATTCTACACTGCAATTTAAAAAATTAAGCTTAGAGATATGTTAAGGCAACAGAAAAAACTTTAGAAACAGAAAGAATCAGTATTGGAATTCTGAAAATTCTTAAGTGAATGTTAAAAATAGCACCTCCTAAGTTCTTGAGCTGGAGAAAAGTAAAAGTAAAAAAAAAAAAAAAAAAGAACATCTGCTTTCCAAGTCATCCAAATGTTCCCCCTCATGCTGAAATATATGATGGAAAGAGTCATATTTATGCATATCTATCCATGTAACCATATTGGTGATCAACAGAGAATTCAAACATATTTCTAAAACAGAATTAATTCTTCATCAATGATTTCCTATGATATGTTTAACTGAATTTAAAGCATTCTATTAACCATATGTGATACACTAAGATAAATTTTGTTGTTGTTGTTCAGTTGGTAAGCTGTGTCCAAATCTTTGTAACCCCAGGAGCTGCATCACACCAGGCTTCCCTGTCATTCACTATCTCCTGGGTTTTCCTCAAAGTCATGGCCATCCAACCATCTCATTCTCTGTTGCCCCTTCTCCTCCTGCCCTCAATCTTTCCCAGTATCAGTGCCTTTTCCTATGAGTTGGCTCTTTGCATCAGGCGGTCTAAATTATTGGAGTTTCAACATCAGTCCTTCAAATGAATATTCAGAAGAAAAAAAAAAAACAACAACAACAACAAAAATGAATATTCAGGTTTTTTCATTTTTTTTTTTTTTTTTTTTTAGGATTGACTGGTTTGATCTTGCTGTCCAAGGGGCTCTCAAGAGTCTTCTGCAGCACTATAATTTGAAAGCATCAATTCTTTGGTGCTCAGCCTTCTTTATGGTCCAACTCTCACATCTGCACATGACTATTAGAAAAAACATAGCTTTGACCTTAGTCAGCAAAGTGTTATCTCTGTTTCTTAATATGCTATCTAGGTTTTCTTCCAAAGATAAAGTGTATTTTAATTTCGTGGTTGCAGTCACCATTCATTGTGCTTTGGAGCCCAAGAAGATACAGTCTGTCACTGTTTCCACTTTTTTTGCTATGAAGTGATGTGACTGGATGCCATGATCTTAGTTTTTTGAACGATGAGTTTAAGCCAGCTTCTTCACTCTCTTCTTTCACCCTCATCAAGAGGCTCTTTTACTTCCTCTTCATTTTCCGCCATTAGAGTTGCATCATCTACATAATTGAGGCTGTTGATATTTCTCCCAGAAATCTTGATTCAAGCTTGTGAGTCATCCAGCCCAGAATTTCACATGATATCCTCTGCATATAAGTTAAATAAGCCACCAAAGAGGATGGGTCATTGTGTAGAGTTCTGACAAAATGTGGTCCACTGGAGAAGGGATGGCAAATCACTTCATTATTCTTGCCTCAAGAACACCATGAACAGTATGAAAAGATAAATTTTAGATTGAAATTAATTCTATGTCTTATCTGTGGTTTATTTAATGTTATTAACAATTTGTTACTCAAGATCTCAACAATTTCTTATGAGGTATTACTGCTCTGGCACAAGTAACCAGTGTTGAAAAGATAAATTTACCTATATTTAAAGGAAAAGGGATGGGCTGTGTATTAACATAACCATAGCCAGTTTTAATTGTTCCTCAAGATTGAAAGACACTGAGAGTCATGAGTATTCCATTTTGGTGCCCAATCACTGTTGTTGTTTTCAACTAAAATCCATATTAGTTGAATACCAACTTATTATGAACTCTAGTAAAAAATTTAATTTCAGTGTTCAAATATGTGTAGTGCCAAGAGTTTTACTTAGGAATAAGTGAAATTTTGTTTGAACCCAAGTTTCTGATCAGCTTCATGTATGTGGAGGACTCTAGACTTTGATGAAATACGATGGGTTTGACAGAGTTTTCAAGTTATCAGTGTACCTATAGGCAGTTTGGGAGAAGGCAATGGCACCCCACTCCAGTACTGTTGCCCGGAAAATCCCATGGATGGAAGAGCCTGGTAGGTTGCAGTCCATGGGGTCGCTAAGAGTCAGAAAAGACTGAGCGACTTCACTTTCACTTTCCACTTTCATGCATTGGAGAAAGAAATGGCAACCCACTCCAGTGTTCTTGCCTGGAGAATGTCATGGATGGAGAAGCCTGGTAGGCTGCAGTCCATGGGGTCGCACGACTGAAGTGACTTAGCAGCAGCAACAGCATAGGCAGTTTAAATTCCTTGACCCCAACACTTGCTATTTTCAAGTGAGTATAATATTACATTTCTTACATGTTACTATCATAGATGACGGTTTTATATGTAGCATAAATAAGTGCTAAAGTGCTAAATAGATGTACTATTTTGTAGAATAATTAATCCAATACTTGAAAGAAAATGACACTTTTTCTAGTGCATCATTTCATAGGTAAAATTATAAAATTTGATCTGATGATCATCTCAGAAAAGGTAATTGCAATTGAGTCACATAGAAAGGGGTTGGGGAGAAAGTAAGTATAGTGTAGAATACCAAGTCACTTATGTTAAACTAACTAGATTGTAAATTTGGAAGCTTGAGAAGGCAACAAAACATACATATACTATAAGGATCAGTCTTCATTTTTATCATCTCTGTTAGTCAGTACTTTAGTAAAGACTCCACAAAACTCTCAGTAATTAAGCTTACCTGACATTTCTGAATTTATTTTTTTTTTTACTTAGACTAAATTTATTTGTGCATGTAGCTGTGTCATTTGTATTTTTGGTGTAGTAATAATGAATGCATACATATATGTGTGATTGTGTGTGTTTGTGTGTCATACACACATACTCATATATGCCTGCCTGTTTGTGAATCTTTATAATTTAATAAACATTATGATATTTTGTCACACATGTATGTTTTGAGAACCTTCAAGTATAATGAGTGTTATATCATCACTCATCTCTGTTGTGTAAGCAAAGAGAATCTCTCAAGAAATCAAATCTCCACAATATACTCTCACTAGACTCACACTATTCATAAAGTAGTCAAGGGATTTAAAAATGCTTAGACTGTCTCACAAGGTTCATCATGATCCTGGCCCATTCGATACTACTATCTCTCTCATTTCTGTAAGATTCAGATAATCAATCCCTCTTTTTCAAATAGTCATTGAGAGAGCAGTTTGAGATGAACTTGTTGGGGTAGGAAGGAGTCAGGTAAATTGTGTGGGATGATTCATCTTGGTCTACTTGACATCTGTCCCTCTTCATCACTGAGCCCAGCTTCAGACCTAATTCAAGCAATGAATTTCTTCTTCAGCAATGTCTCTCTCTACAGCAAGTCTTGGCCAGATTATTTTGTTAAACGTGTTATTCATTTCCAGTCCTTCTCTCAATTTTAAATTATACACTCACTTCTGTGACCATTTATATTATCTATTATCTCTTTTTCTCAGTTCAGTTCAGTCACTCAGGCATGCCCGACTCTTTGTGACCCCATGAGTCGCAGCATGCCAGGCCTCCCTGTCCATCACCAATTTCCGTACTTCACTCAGACTCACAACCATCGAGTCAGTGATGCCATCCAGCCATCTCATCCTCTGTCGTCCCCTTCTCCTCCTGCCCCCAATCCCTCCCAGCATCACAGTATTTTCCAATGAGTCAACTCTTTGCACGAGGTGGTCAATGTACTGGAGTTTCAGCTTTAGCATCATTCCTTCCAAAGAAACCCCAGGGCTGATCTCCTTCAGAATGGACTGGTTGGATCTCCTTGCAGTCCAAGGGACTCTGAAGACTCTTCTCCAACACCACAGTTCAAAAGCATCAATTCTTCAGTGCTCAGCTTTCTTCACAGTCCAACTCTCACATCCATACATGAACACTGGAAAAACCATAGCCTTGACTAGACGGGCCTTTGTCGGCAAAGTAATGTCTCTGCTTTTCAATATGCTATCTATGTTGGTCATAGCTTTTCTTCCAAAAAGTAAGCATCTTTGAATTTCATGGCTGCAGTCACCATCTGCAGTGATTTTGGAGCCCAGAAAAATAAAGTCTGACGCTGTTTCCACTGTTTCCCCATCTATTTCCCATGATGTGATGGGACCAGATGCCATGATCTCCGTTTTCTGAATGTTGAGTTTTAAGCCAACTTTTTCATTCTCCTCTTTCACCTTCATCAAGAGGCTTTTTTAGTTCCTCTTCACTTTCTGCCATAAGGGTGGTGTCATCTGCATATCTGAGGTTATTGATATTTCTCCTGGCAATCTTGATTCCAGCTTGTACTTCTTCCAGCCCAGCATTTCTCATCATGTACTCTGCATAGAAGTTAAATAAGCAGGGTGACAATATACAGCCTTGACGTACTCCTTTTTCTATTTGGAACCAGTCTGTTGTGACATGTCCAGTTCTAACTGTTGCTTCCTGACCTGCATACATATTTCTCAATAGGCAGGTCAGGTGGTCTGGTATTCCCATCTCTTTCAGAATTTTCCACAGTTTATTGTGATCCACACAGTCAAAGGCTTTGGCATAGTCCGTAAGCAGAAATAGATGTTTTTTCTGGAACTCTCTTGCTTTTTTGATGATCCCGTAGATGTTGGCAATTTGGTCTCTGGTTCCTTTGCCTTTTCTAAAACCAGCTTTAACATCTGGAATTTCACAGTTCATGTATTGCTGAAGCCTGGCTTGGAGAATTTTGAGCATTACTTTACTAGCGTGTGAGATGAGTGCAATTGTGTGGTAGTTTGAGCATTCTTTGGCATTGCCTTTCTTTGGGATTGGAGTGAAAACTTACCTCTTTCCAGTCCTGTGGCTACTGCTGAGTTTTCCAAATTTGCTGGCATATTGAGTGCAGCACTTTCACAGCATCGTTTTAAAGATAGAATTAAAGATAACATGAATATTTGCTTGAATATACTGTTCTTAATAAAGTTAAATTATGCTGGCAACTATGTTATACCCAAATTTTCCCAGCTGGAAAGGATAGAATTTCATATTTTACTACCTTACTCAACCTTGTTCTGTAAGAGCAAAACTAGACATTTAAACCATATAAATAAAAGTTCTTTTACATCCCTAAAATTTTATGAATCTACATACCACCTTAAGTCCATGAAGCATTTTATATTAATTCCTTGACCCTTTATTTTTATGATTTTAATTTGTCCTGACACTAGAACATCTTCTTTTATAACTTGAATCAGCAACCACTGGAAATCCTTAAGCTGGTGCTGAGATCCAGTTACCTGAATGGTGAATCAGCAGACTCAAGTTAAGCACCATAAAATATTTAAGATTAAACTTTCCCTCTTCCTGTCATTTATCTAAAGGTCTTATAAGGGATTATCTGATTTAAGTTGTTGGTGCTTTTAAAAATATGTAGCAACACCACATTTTCTCAGGGTTATCTTGGTGCCCTCTCAGCTGTTTGAAGTTGATGGAGCCTCTGTGTGGATGACTATATTATTTCAGAAGCAGTTTCCAAGCAGACACAGAATATGAAGGGGTAGCAATAAACAGATTTGAACTTTTTAATGGTAGGTGCTCCCTAGAGCATTTGATGTTCAAGAGCCCTAGTTAGGATTAGGTATTGGTTTCCCTAGAGGAGTTTTATGATAACACAAAATAGAGTATACATTTTATAGCTCATACCCTTTTGGCTTTAACTTTTGCTGAAAATGTTCAAGATGAATCAGCATAGTATGTTCACCCTAATACATCCTAGTGGTTCTCTAGATAATTTTTTGGAAACATTGGCTTTAGATAGATAGCAGCAATGTGAAGCAGACATGCTGGACATAATTTTTAAAAACACTTTATGTCCAAAAGAATGTTCTATACAACTGTGTCTCTTTTGCTGTCTTGCATACAGGGTTATTGGTACCATCTTTCTAAATTCCATATATATGCATTAGTATACTGTATTGGTGTTTTTCTTTCCAGCTTACTTCACTCTGTATAATAGGCTCCAGTTTCATCCACCTCATTAGAACTGATTCAAATGTATTCTTTTTAATGGCTGAGTAATACTCCATTGTGTATATGTACCACAGCTTTCTTGATGTATGGCAAAACCAATACAATATTGCAAAGTAATTATCCTCTAATTAAAATACATAAATTTATATTAAAAAACACTACGTGTCATCAATAATCCTATCTTGTTGCAATCATTGTCTTGAGCCATTATTTTGAAAATAACTATCTTATAATGGCCTAATACAATCAATTTCAAAAGAAATAATCTCAATTTCCTAAACTATATACTATATTGCATGATTTTTGTATGTCTTAATCTCTTAATCTGACCCCTGGGGAAACATACATTTGAACACATATATTTACAGAATATCTTCTTTATACCATACACTGTGAGACACAGATACCTCTTCTGATTTTTATAATGTTCTAAAATACTTTCTTCAATGTTTTCTTCAGAGTTGATGCAAATAAGCAGTTTCATTTTAGCTACTACAATCTTGTAGTATATATTAACTAGTTTGTTTCTCTCTCATACACAACAGGTTACTTCAAAATTCTTCTCTTCTTTTATATTATTTACTCCAAATACCTAAGCTAGTATTTTCTATTTTCCCCTAGATGATATCCTATTTATATATGTCCAAGCTTAAAAGATCATCTCCTCTATGATTCTTTCAACAACCCTCTTGCAACAACTCTTTATTCAAATTGTTATATTTATTTTTAACATTTTACTTTCTATACTTGTATTGACATTATTTTATAAATGTTTACTTCTTTATTGCTTGAATAAGTGAAATGAAACTTTTTTAGTATGTAACTCTGTACCTTTATTTTATTTCTCACTGTATGGTACATAGTAGTGAATAAATGAATCAAATTATCAATCCAAGTGGAGAGGCAAAGCCTCAGAATTTCTAATGGTATGAATTCATGAACAGAAAGTAGGAAGATAATTAGCAATACAACTATGAATGATGAAATATGTGCAGTTTTTAAGCAGGCATTCTTTGCTTTATTAAATTTGATTAAATATAGCTGCAAGCTAAAATGCAGAGAGATTTTTAGAACTGCTTAATCAGCTCTGCTAGAAAAAGTCAACTATCCATGTTTGGGCATAGAAAAGGATTGCACAGATAAAGTTAAGCTAAAAATGAACAAACAAAACAAAACATCCAAACATACAAAACCAAAGGCTTTAAGTTTTGCCCCTATTTTTATTATAATTGAATATCAGTTGAAAGCAGCTTATTAACTCATATGCCAGTTTTTCATATATTACACTTCTGTTTGACTATGGAATTTTCCAATACAAAATAACACAGGAGGTTTTGAGTATAAGTATGTGAACTGATGAAATTTGACCCATATTTGCAGTATGGGAACATGAAGGTCCAAATTGAATCTTAGATATATAGTGTATCTAGAAAATAATGTCCAAACTACTCTTTCTGGTAGTAAATCGACTCTTATTCAAGCCCTCAAAAATATTGCATAGCTTCCAAGGAAACCACTTGTTAAGAAAACACTCCTGAGAGGGAGACTAGGGATGCTAAATGGAATAATGAGGAAAGCTATGTGGTCAAGGAAAGGTAAAAACTAGAGATTTATGCACATGATAGCAATGAAGCTGAATCTAGTCTCTGTACCCTGGCAGTTAATTAAATCTCAGTGACATAGTTTTTGGTCAAGGAGAAAAGAAGAGCTTTATAGCTTGGCCAGGCCGAAAGCCACAATGGGTTAATTCCTTCAGCATTTTCTGCCCCAATCTGGAGGAAGTAGGGAGATGTTTTATAGTACAAAACATAGAGGTTCAAAGAGGGCATTATTCAGCTTGTGGATATTCTTCTGATTGGTGTTAACTGGGAGGAGTCAGCATCACTCACCAACTGGTCTGGTATCTACGTGCTTATAAGCAGCATACCATTATTAACCATTAACTTCTCCCACGTGGTAGGATTTCAGTATCTGCAAAATAGCTCAATGATAGTTTTGAGTGTATTCCTTGATGAGAAACCAGGCCTTGCCATAAGGCCGTGCTACTGTTTTCTTCATGGTTACTCCCTAGTCTTGCATCTCCTCCCTTCTCTCTCTAACCTTTGGAACCTACCATTTTGAACTCAGGGGACATCCTGGAAGCTGAATGAAGCCATTTCTTGTAATCTAAGAAATGGAGGACATAGGAACATTTTATGCACAAGAGCTCCACTGAACCCTGCTTGATATCAGCAACTCTGCCAACTTTAAATATTTTTAAATTCAAGGGGAACCATGAACTGAGCTATTGAAGCTCTTGAAGCTCTATTGAAGCTATTGATACACTCTTAACTCAAAGAATGCATGTCTCGTACACTGAAGTAGGAAAAGTAGGGGAAACGACATCACAGAGTATTTGCAAGAAGGGACAATATCTGAATGTTGTATTTCACAGCAAATAAACCATCTTACAATTGCCACCCAGTTGCTCATGGAAAGATTCAAAAACCATCTCTGGTACTCCAGTAATCTATTATTGTTACCTTTTGGACCATAGTTAATACCACTTGTTAGTCCTCTAAGCATTTCCAAAAAAATAATTGCTAACCAAAGAAACTTGATATGACAGATACCTTCAAAGTATTAGTAATGCCAAATTTTCCAATATTAGATCACATAAATTTCCCAAATAATGGTGTGTATACATAAAGGCATGCTATCTGCTGCTGCTGCTAAGTTGCTTCAGTCATGTCCGACTCTGTGCAACCCCATAGACGGCAGCCCACCAGGCTCTTCCATCCATGGGATTTTCCAGGCAAGAGTACTGGAAAGGGATCCCATCACCTTCTCCAAAAGGCATGCTATATATAAAGTTAAAGGCAAAGGAGAAAAGTAAAGATATACCTATTTGAATGCAAAGTTCCAAAGAATAGCAAGGAAAGATAAGAAAGCCTTCCTCAGTAATCAGTGCAAGAAATAGAGGGAAAAAACAGAATGGGAAAGACCAGAGATCTCTTCAAGAAAATTAGAGATATCAAGGAAACAGTTAATGCAAAGGTGGGCTCAATAAAGGACAGAAATGGTATGGACCAAAGAGAAGCAGAAGATATTAAGAAGAGATGGAAGAATGCATAGAAGAACTATATAACAACAACAAAAAATCTTCATGAACCAGATGACCACAGTGGTGTGATTACTCACCTAGAGCCAGACATCCTAGAATGTCATGTCAAGTGGGCCGTAGGAAGCATCACAAACAACAAAGCTAGTGGACATGATGGAATTCTAGTTGAGCCGTTTTAAATTCTAAAAAAAAATGATGCTGTGAAAGTGCTGCGCTCAGTAATGCCAGCAAATATGGAAAACTCAGCAGTGGCCACAGGACTGTAAAAGATCAGTTTTCATTCCAATCCCAAACAAGGGTAATGCCAAAGAATGTTCAAACTACTGCACAATTGCATTCATCTCACATGATAGTAAAGTAAGGCTCACAATTTTCCAATCCAGGCTTCAACAATACATGAAGCATGAACTTCCACATGTTCAAGCTGGATTTAGAAAAGGCAGAGGAACCAGAGACCAAATTGCTATCATCCCTTGGACCATTGAAAAAGCAAGAGAATATCAGAAAAATGTCTACTTCTGCTTCATTGATTACACCAAAATCTTTGCCTATGTAGGTCACAACAAACTATGGAAAATTCTTCAAGAGATGGGAATACCAGACCACCTTACCTGCTTCCTGAGAAATCTGTAGGCAGGTCAAGAAGCAACAGTTAGAACTGGACACAGAACAACAAAATTCTTCCAAATTGGGAAAGGAGTACATCAAAGGTTGCTTATTGTCAACCTGCTTATTTAACTTATATGCAGAGAACATCATGTGAAATGCTGGGCAGGAAGAACCACAAGCTGGAATCAAGATTGTCAGGAGTGATATCAATTACATCATATACGCAGAACACAGCAACCTTATTGCAGAAAGCAAAGCAAAGCTAAAGAGCTTCTTGATGAATGTGAAAGTAGAGTGAAAAAGTTGGTCTAAAACTCAAAAAAAAACCAAAAAACTCAACATTCAGAAAACTAAGATCGTGGCATCCGGTCCAGTCACTTCATGGCAAATAGATGGGGAAACAATGGAAACAGCGAGAGATTTTATTTTTGTGGGCTCCAAAATCACTGCAGATGGAGACTGCAGCCATGAAATTAAAAGATTCTTGCTCCTTGAAAGACAAACTATGACCAAACTAGATACTGTATTAAAAAGCGGAGACATCACGTTGCTAACAAAGGTCTATCTAGTCAAAGCTATGGTTTTTCTAGTCTTCATGCTTGGATTTGAAATTTGGACCATAAAGAAAGCTGAGCATTGAAAAATTGATGCTTTTGAACTGTGCTGTTAGAAAAGACTCTCAAGAGTCCCTTGGACTACAAGGAGATCCAATCAGTCCATCCTAAAGGAAATTGGTCCTGAATAATCATTGGAAGGACTGATGATGAAGCTGAAACTATAAAACTTTGGCCACCTGATATGAAGAACTGCCTCATTTGAAAAGACCCTGATGCTGGGAAAAATTGAGGGCAGGAAGAGAAAGGACAACAGAGGATGAGATGGTTGAATGGCATCACCGGCTAGAATGATATGAGTTTGAATAAGATCCAGCAGTAAATTGACAAACAGCAAAGAAGCCTGGCATGATGTAGTCCATATGGTGGCAAAGAGCAACTCAACCAGTCAAACCTAACATATATATATATAT
>NW_011478765.1:31113-45492 GCF_000754665.1 Bison bison bison | reverse complement strand
TATATATAAAATAAGTTGAGTGGTTCAATCATGTCCACCTCTTTGCCACCCTACTGACTACATGGTCTGTGGAATTCTCCAGACCAGAATACTTGACTGGGTAGCTCTTGCCTGCTGTGGGGCATCTTCACAATCCTGGGATTGAACTTGGGTCTCCTGTAATGCTAGAGGAGTCTTTACCAAATGACTTACCAGGGAAGCCCATATATATATAGTCAGTCAGTTCAGTTCAGTCCCTCAGTTGTGTCCGACTCTTTGTGACCAAATACACTGCAGCACACCATGGCTCCCTGTCCATCACCAACTCCTGGAGCATACCCAAACTCATGTCCATTGAGTCAGTGATGTCATCCAACCATCTCATCCTCTATCGACCCCTTCTCCTCCCCCCTTCAATCTTTCCCAGTATCAGGGTCCTTTCAACTGAGTCAGCTCTTTGCACCAGGTAGCCAAACTACTGGAGTTTCAGCTTCAACATCAGTCCTTCCCGTGAACACTCAGGACCAATCTCCTTTAGGATGGACTCATTGGATGTCCTTGCAGACCAAGGGACTCTCTAGAGTCTTCTCCAACACCACAGTTCAAAAGCATTAATACTTTGGTGTTGAGTTTTCTTTATAGTCCAACTTACATTCATACATGACAACTGGAAAAACAATAGCCTTGACTAGACAGACCTCTGTTGGCAAAGTAATGTCTCTGCTTTTTAGTATGCTGTCTAGGTTGGTCACAATTTTCCTTCCAAGGAGTAAGAATCTTTTAATTTAATGGCTGAAGTCACCATATGCAGTGATTTTAGAGCCCAAAAGAATAAAGGCTGCCACTGTTTCCACTGTTTCCCCGTCTATTTGCCATGAAGTGATGGGACCAGATGCCATGATTTTAGTTTTCTGAATGTTGAGCTTTAAGCCAACTTTTTCACTCTCCTTTTTCTTTCACTTTTATCAAAAGGCTCTTTAGTTCTTCTTCACTTTCTGCCATAACGGTGGTATCATCTATGTATCTAAGGTAATTGATATTTCTACCAGCAATCTTGATTCCAGCATGTGCTTCATCCAGTCCAGTGTTTCTCATGATGTACTCTGCATATAAGTTGAATAAGCAGGGTACAATATGCAGGCTTGATGTCCTCCTTTTCCTATTTGGAACCAGTCTGTTGTCCAAAGTCCATTTCTAATGTTGCTTCCTGACCTGCATACAGATTTCTCAAGAGGCAGGTCAGGTCGTCTGGTATTCCCATCTCTTTCAGAATTTTCCACAGTTTATTCTGATCCACACAGTCAAAGGCTTTGGCATAGTTAATAAAGCAGAAATAGATGTTTTTCTGGAACCCTCTTACTTTTTTGATGATCCAGTGGATGTTGGCAATTTGATCTCTGGTTCCTCTGCCTTTTCTAAAACCAGCTTCTACATCTGGAAGTTCATGATTCATGTATTGCTGTAGCCTGGCTTGGAGAATTCTGAACATTAGTTTACTAGCATGTGAGATGAGTGCAATTGTGTGATAGTTTGAGCATTCTTTACCTTTGTCTTTCTTTGGGATTGGAATGAAAACTGACATTTTCCAGTCCTGTGGCCACTGCTTAGGTTTCCAAATTTGCTGGCATATTGAGTGTAGCACTTTTGCAGCATCATATTTCAGGATTTGAAATAGCTCAACTGAAATTCCATCACCTCCACTAGCTTTGCTCGTAGTAATGCTTACTAAAGCCTATTTGACTTCACATTCCACGATGTCTAGCTCTAGATGAGTGATCACACCATCATGATTATCTTGGTGGTGAGGATCTTTTTTGTACAGTTCTTCTGTGTATTCTTGTCACCTCTTCTTAATATCTTCTGCTTCTGTTAGGTCCATATCATTTCTGTCCTTTATCAAGCCGATCTTTGCATGAAATGTTCCCTCGGCATCTCTAATTTTCTTGAAGAGATCCCTAGTCATTCCCATTCTGTTGTTTTCCTCTATTTCTTTCATTGATCCCTGAGGAAGTCTTTCTTATCTTTCCTTGCTATTCTTTGGAACTCTGCATTCATATGCTTATATCTTTCCTTTTCTCCTTTGTTTTTCGCTTCTCTTCTTTTCACATCTAATTGTAAGGTCTCCCCAGACAGCCATTTTGCTTTTTTGCATTTCTTTTCCATGGGGATGATCTTGAACCCTGTGTCCTGTACAATGTCACGAAACAATACGCAGTTGTGGATGTGACTGGTGATAAAAGCAAGGTCCAATGCTATAAAGAGCAATATTGCATAGGAACCTGGAATGTTAGGTACATGAATCAAGGCAAATTGGAAGTGGTCAAACAGTAGATGGCAAGAGTGATCGTCAACATTTTAGGAATCAGTGAACTAAAATGGACTGGAATGGGTGAATTTAACTCAGATGACAATTATATCATGTGGACAGGAATCCCTTAGAAGAAATGGAGTAGCCATCATGGTCGACAAAAATGTCCAAAATGCAGTACTTGGATGCAATCTCAAAAATGACAGAATGATCTCTGTTCATTTCCAAGGCAAACCATTCAATATCACAGTTATCCAAGTCTATGCCCCAACCAGTGATGCTGAAGAAGCTGAATTTGAATGGTTCTATGAAGACCTACAAAACCTTTTAGAAATAACACCCAAAAATGATGTCCTTTTAATTATAGAGGACTGGAATGCAAAAGTAGGAAGTTAAGAAACACCTGGAGTAACAGGGAAATTTGGCCTTGGAATATGGAATGAAGCAGGACAAAGGCTAATAGAGCTTTGTCAAGAGAATGCACTGGTCATAGCAAACACCCTCTTCCAACAACACAAGAGAGGACTCTACACATGGACATCACCACATGGTCAACACCGAAATCAGATTGATTATATTCTTGGCAGCCAAAGATGGAGAAGCTCTATATAGTCAGCAAAAACAAGACCAGGAGCTGAAACTGTGGCTCAGATCATGAACTCATTATTGCCAAATTCAGGCTGAAATTGAAGAAAGTAGTGAAAACCACTAGACCATTCAGGTATGACCTAAATCAATTCCTGTATGATTATATAGTGGAAGTGAGAAATAGATTTAAGGGACTAGATCTGATAGACAGAGTGCCTGATGAACTATGGACAGAGTTTCATGACATTGGCTAAACTTATAGGTGGTTAATTATATATCTATGGTATACAAAGCCATAAGACTCCAAGGAATTCCAGACTGCCTACATGAGGAAGCATGGTCAGGAGAAATATTCCAGCTATCAATTCTTTCAGGCTCTCCACCACAGAGCCTGCTGACCAAATGTCCTTCCTTTCACTGGTCAGTTCGCATCCAGTGACTGAATGACACAGGGATAAAATGGCCTAACATTTTTACTTTCCTCTAAAAAGAAAACTCAGAGGGACAATGTTACTCCAGAGCTTTTACTAAGTTGAATGAGGCTTTGTTGGGCCTGAATCACAGCTTCAATTGTACCCTGCCTGATCCTGTTCTGTCCATGTTCCTTTCACAAGTGTTGATCGCTAGAGAGTATATGGCACTCCAAACTCTGTCACTTCTGCTTCTGGAGAACATATAAGACAGTTTAAAGAGAAATGGTTTTAAAATGCAAGTAATAAAATTTTATAACCAAACTAGCCACCTCACTGGTAATAAAGGCATCATCATTTTTGATAGTTGGAGTACAGACAGTCCCTGGCAAAAGGTGGCAGTTCAATTGCTAAAGCCAGAGATGAATCTTGATGGTGTATGGGTGGAAAGGAATCCATTAGCTGACTGGCCAGGTATTTGAGACTTGCAAAATAAATAGCAGATGTTAGGAAGTGTTATTATATAATCACTCCTGAGCATGATTAATGCTATCTAGAGGAAATGAGCATTTGGGATAAAGAAACTGGCACTTGAAAGACAGATATAGAAGCCTGAGGGTCACTTTGACTACATATAAAGAATTTCTAATCTTCTCTAAGGGAAGGGCAAAGAAAGCTGAATAGAAAATTCAAAACTGTGGTTAAACTTCAAAGACAGGTAAGCACTCAGCCAAAGTAACTTTATTATTATGCCAAGATTAGCGCTCTGGCTGGGAAAAATGAGACCTTCACACATAAATCTTATGAATCTTCTGAGCCTGATCCATCCTTGGTAAGAGTTAATATCTTCCTCTAAGCTGAGAAACAGTGCAGAGCCTTTTCTTTCATAAAGCAGCAGTCTCTAGGAATCAGAATTTACCTTGCCAAATAACCCGAGCAGAAGTCTTTCTTTCCCTTTAAGTTAAATCTATAATCTTTTTTCCTTTACTACTGAAAACAAAACTACAGGGCATTGTATTAGATGTAAATCAATAGTATTAGTGATACTAGTGTTAACCCATTGACATTTTAAAGAATATATCCACAATTAATTTTTTCACGATTCATAGAAAGCCATTTATTTTTATGTGAGTAAAAAATAATCATTTACATGTATTTAAAAAAATTAAAACAACCAAAACAAAAAAAACCTTGAACATAAACCTCAGGATTTTTCCTACCCACCATGTTGTCCACTGTGCCTATGTGCTGTGCTGCGTTTAGTCGCTCAGGCATGTCTGACTTTTTGCGACCACGTGGACTGTAGCCTTCCAGGTCCGTCTGCCATGGGGATTCTCCAGGCAAGAACACTGGAGTGGGTTGCCATGCCCTCCTACAGGAACTCTTTCCAACCCAGGAATCGAAACCAGGTCTCTTGCATTGCAGGCATATTCTTTACTCTCAGAGCGACCAGGGAAGCCCCCAGTTTCCCTATAACTGGTGTTAAATGACAGAATAACCCAAATGAGAGTAACCTCACCCTGAATAAAAAAGGAATGAGCTAAAGCAAAAAGGTAATGCCAATACCTAGCTAACCTTTATCTGGAAGGAACCATAGGAATACACATAAAAGTGTTTATACATATTTATCAAGCCTACAACAAACTTACTGGTGGAGCACCAGCACCACAAAATGTTCAGTGTGTCCTACTATTGAGTGAAAACTGTATAAATCTTAATTATGTTGAATTCATTCACAGTGCTTTTCAGGTCTACTATATGTTTCTACTTCTCTGTATATTCATTCTGTTAATTTTTGAGAGTGTGATATTGACACTCCAACTAAAAATCTGAATTTATCTGTCTTAAAAAAACAATTGCAATATGTAGTAGAACTATATTTAACCTTGTTGTGTATTTTCCAAGTCTCCTATAATGTGTTATCATATTTTCATAATTTAAAAAAATGAAAACCTAAAAAAAAAAAAAAATCAGTGTGGCTCTAAACTTAAATCCACATAATTAAGATTTATACAATTTTCGCTCAACAGTAGGACACACTGAACATTTTGTGGTGCTGGTGCTCCTTCCACCAGTAAGTTTGCTGTAGGTTTGATAAGTGTGTATAAACCAAATCTTCCCATAGAAAATAGGCATCCATCACATAATCTTGCCACACTCAATACAAGTCAAGGCTGTCAATAGGAAAGACTGTTGCAAAACTTAAGTCACTAAAAGAAATTAAGATGAGGGATTCCCAAAACTATAGAAGCAAGTGAAAGGACTAACAGCTTCCATAGGGAGGCCAGAGGTCCCTAAGAGGCAGGAGGAAATAAACTGCAAGTAGCAGCGTTTTGTTTTGTTTTGTTTTGTTTTGTTTTCTTTCTCTCTCTCTTCTATTCCTGTGTTATGAGGACACCTGGTTCCCCCGAACTTAACTTTTCTCAAGTCTTCAGCTAACTGCAGCAGTTTTTCTTATGGAAATGTTTTTCTTAAGCTATGTCAGTGAAACTATGTATTTGCTTTGGCATCTGCCTTTCTTCAAATCAGTTCCCCCTAAGACTTACCTTTTTTTCAAACCTTGAGCTAATAATGACTCACAAACCAGTACATCTTACTCTTGGAAAAGTTTTCTTAAACTATATTAATGAAACTATGTATTTGCTTTGAAATCTGCCTTTATTCAAGATTCATGTCAATTGTTTTATGGCCAGAGATGACTTCTCTTGTGCCATTCTACCTCAAAATGCATGTTGTGGGAGCAACTGGGACAACTATCTCAGTCTAGAGGTGTTCTTTTATCTGATTAGCACTTTGTTAACAGGTATAAAATGCCTTGCTAAAACCTAGCATTACTTTACCAACAAAGGTCCTTATAGTCAAAGGTATGGTTTTTCCAGTAGTCATGCTCAGATGTGAGTTTGACCATAAAAAAGGATGAGCATCAAAGAACTGGTGCTTTTGAACTATGGTGTTGAAGAAGACTCTTGAGAATTCCTTGGAATGCAATGAGATCAAACCAGTCCATCCTAAAGGAAATCAACCTTGAATATTCAGTAGAAGGACTGATGCTGAAGCTACAATATTTTGGCCATCTGATGCAAAGAGCTGACTCATTGGAAAAGACCCTGATGCTGGGAAAGATTGAAGGTAGGAGAAGAGGACAATAGAGGATGAGATGATTGGATGGCATCACCAACTCAGTGGACATGAGTTTGAGCAAGGAGCTGATGAAGGACAGGGAAGCCTGGAGTGCCGCAGTCCATGGTGTTGCAAAGAGTCAGACACTACTGACCAATTGAACAATAACAAAATACTATCAAGGAGGCACTCTTTCTGTCCCCTTCTGATGTCTATGTCAGAAGCTTTCTCTATTTCTTTTTATATTGCAATATGTAGTATGCAAATAGCAGAAAATCAAAGATTAAGAAAAAACATTGAAAGAAAGCAAAGTAGTTCTTTTAAAGGGAGAGAAGAGCAAAGATGAGAACTACATCTTACTTCTCAGAAGCTATAAAAGAAAGAATATTGTGGATGGAAATATTTCACATATTGAGAAAAAAAAAAGAAAGAAAACATCATCAACCAAAAATGGTGTATCCTACACAATTATTCTTCAAAAATGAAAGAGAAAACTTCCTCACACAAGCAACTTATGTGGGAATTTGTTGTCCAACAATTTGCACTGAAAAAATATTAAAAGACGTTCTTCAGAAAGAAGGAAAATTATACATATCAGAAACTCAGATTTGCCTTGAATACTGCTGGTGAACATGCACATTGGTGTGGCCACTATGGAATACAGTATGGAGCTTCTTCAAAAAGCTCAAAATAGAACTAGCTTTTTGTTGTTGATGATGTTCAGTAACTAAGTTGTGTTCTGCTGTTTGTGACTCCATGGCCTCCAGCACACCAAGTTTCCCTGTCCTTCACTATCTCCTGGAGTTTGCTCAAACTCACATCCATTGAGTCAGTGATGCCATCCCACCATCTCATCCTCTGTCACCTCCTTCTCCTCCTACCCTCAGTCTTCTCAGCATCAAATTCTTTTCCAATGAGTTGGCTCTTTGCATCAGATGGCCAAAGAATCTAAACATCATCTTCAGCATCAGTTCTTCCAATGAATTTCAGTGTTGATTTCCTTTCAGATTGACTGGTTTGATCTCCTTGCTGCCCAAGGGATTCTCAAGAGTCTTCACTAGCGCCACAATTCAAAAGCATCAGTTCTTCAGTGCTCAGCCTCATTTATGGCCCAGTTCTCACATCCAAATATGACTACTGGAAAAACCAGAGCTTTGACTAAACCTACTTTTGTTGGCAAAGCAACGTCTTTGCTTTTTAATGCATTATCTATGTTTGTAAAAGATTTCTTTCCAAGGAACAAGCACCTTTGAATTTCAGGGCTGCAGTCACTGTCTGCAATGATTTTGGAGCCCAAGAAAATAAAGCCTGTCACTGCTTCCATTGTTTTCCCATCTATTTGCCATGAAGTGGTGGGAATGGATACCATGGTCTTAGTTTTTTGAATGTTGACTTATAAGCCAGATATTTCACTCTCTTAATTCACCCTCATCAAGAGGTTCTTCAGTTCCTCTTGCTTTCTGCCATTAGGGAGGCATCATCTACATAATTGAGATTGTTGCTATTTCTCCCAGTATTTTGATTCCAGCTTGTGATTCACCTATCCTGTCATTTCATGTGATGTACTCGGCCTAGAAACTAAGTATGCAGGGTAACAACATACAGTCTTGACACACTCTTTTCTCAATTTTGAACCAGTCTTATGTTTGACAGAATTTTGTCTAATGAACTTTGTTTTGTGTCTGGTTCTAACTGCTACTTCTTAACTTGCATATAAGTTTCTCAGCTTCTCTTACATGCTAAGTCACTTTAGTCGTGTCCAACTCTTTGTGACCCTATGGACCATAGCCCACCAGGCTCCTCTGTCCTTGGGATTCTCCAGGCAAGAGTACTGGAGTGGGTTATCATTCCCTTCTCCAGGGAATCTTCCTGACCCAGGGATCAAACCCGTATCTACTTGCGTCTCTTGCATTAAGAAGCAGGTTCTTTAGCACTAGCACCACCTGGGAAGCCCATAACATGGTCTGGTATTTCCATCTCTTTACGAATTTTCCAAAGTTTGTTGTGATCCACACAGTCAAAGGATTTCTTTTAGTCAGTGAAGCAGAAATAGATGTTTTACTGGAATTTCCTTGTTTTATCTATAATCTAATGGATGTTGGCAATTTGATCTCTGATTCCTCTGCCTTTTCTAAACCCAATTTGGTTCATGTACTGCTGAAATCTAGCTTAAAGGATTTTTAACATTGTCATGCTAGCATGTGAAATGAGTGCAATTATATGGTAGTTTGAACATCCTTTGGCATTGCCCTTCTTTGATATTGGAATGAAAACTGACCTTTTCCAGTCCTGTGGCCACTGTCAAGTTTTCCAAATTTGCTGGCATATTGAGTTCAGCACTTTCACAGCAACATCTTTTGCAAGTTAAAGTGAACATGTTAGTCACTCAGTTGTGCCTGATTCTTTGCGACCCCTCGGACTATAACCCACCAAGCTCCTCTGTCCATGGAATTCTCCAAACAAGAATACTGGAGTGGGTTGCAATTCCCTTCTTCAAGAGATCTTCCCAACACAGAGATAGAACCTGGTCTCCTGCATTGCAGGCGGATTCTTTACTGGTTGAGGATTCTGAGCCACCAGGAAGCAATATCATTTTGGATTTAAAATAGCTCAGCTGGAATACTATCACCTCCACCTGCTTTGTTCATAGTAATGCTTCCTAATGTCCATTTGACTTCACACTCCAGGATGTCTGGCTCTAGGTGATTGACCACATCATCGAGGTTATCAGGGTCTTTAAGACCTTATATAGTTATTTTGTGTATTCTAGCTTCCTCTTCTTAATATCTTCTGCTTCTGTTAGGTCCTTGCCATTTCTGTCCTTTATTGTGCCCAACTTTGCATGAAATGTTCCTTTTGCATCTCCAATTGTAACGAAGAAATCTCTAGTCTGCTTTATTTTTTTTTTAATTCCTTAGGATTTTCTACATTTAACTTCACATAACTTGCAACTGAGACAGTTTTAACCCTTCCTTTCTAATCAGAGGGCATTTTATTTCTTCTTCTGCTTTTATTGAACTGTCTTGAATTTCCAGTTCAATGTTAAAAAAAATAATGATGAAAATGGACATATGTGTCTGGTTCCCAATATTAATGAGGATATATCCAATCAGTCATTGTTATTATTTTAAATGATGCTATTTTGTAGATACTTTTTATCAAGCTGGAGGAACACTCTTGTAATCATTTGCTAAGAATTTTTACCTTGAGTGGGTATTAAATTCTGTTAAACATTTGCTTTTGCCTCAGTTGATATGAATGTGAGTTTTTTTCTTATTTAGCCTGCTACTGTGGTGAAGTTCTCTCATTCAACATTCAACCAAAGAAGCAGTGAAAGATATAATATCAGAAAATCATGTCTTATGGGTTTCTTCTCTATTTTGCTTCATTCATTCAATGAAATTGTATTGATTTAATTTTTCAATTATGTTCTCAGTATTGAAAGAACAATTAAACATGACCTCTTTTTCGATGATTTAATTGTAGCAATATGTTAAGAGCTAAAATAGAAATACGTATGAGAAGCTATCGTAGAAGTTTCTTAAATTCAGTGCCAAGGAACTTTTTACATAAGAAGCATCAGTAAGTTTGTTAAAAATTACTGATTCATGACCACCAGGCCTGTAAATCATAATCTCCCAGAGTTAGGAGCCATAATGTTTACTAAAAATACTAAGTGAACTGTAAAATACAGAGGAGATAACAGTATTTTTTCTTGGTAGTGGGAGAAGTTGGAAATGAGTGATAATAAAGAATAAACTTGAGGATGACTTTACATGGCTGAGAAAAAAAAAGTGAGTGTGAGCATCCTGTATAGAAGAAACAACATTTGGTAAGACATACAGGTGTGAACATGCAAGGTGTATTTGGAAATTCCAATTAAATACCCAGGGGAGACAGTGGTAACTCATTTTATAAATGAGGAAGTTCAGAAACAATATACCCAATCAGTTCAGTTCAGTCGCTCAGTCGTGTCCGACTCTGTGACCCCATGAACCGCAGAATGCCAGGCTTCCCTGTCCATCACCAACTCCCAGAGTCCACCCAAACCCATGTCCATCCAGTCGGTGATGCCATCCAACCATCTCATCTTCTGTCGTTCCCTTCTCCTCCTGCTCTCAGTCTTTCCCAGCATCAGGGTCTTTTCCAATGAGTCAGCTCCTCACATCAGGTGGCCAAAGTACTGGAGTTTCAGCTTCAACATCAGTCCTTCCAATGAACACCCAGGACTGATCTCCTTTAGGATGGACTTGTTGGATCTCCTTGCAGTCCAAGGGACTCTCAAGACTCTTCTCCAACACCACAGTTCAAAAGCATCAATTCTTTGGCACTCAGCTTTCTTTATAGTCCAACTCTCACATCCATACATGACCACTGGAAAAACCATAGCCTTGACTAGACCGACCTTTGTTGGCAAAGTAATGTCTCTGCTTTTGAATACGCTGTCTAGGTTGGTCATAACCTTCCTTCCAGGGAGTAAGCATTTTAATTTCATGGCTGCAATCACCATCTGCAGTGATTTTGGAGCCCAGAAAAATAGTCAGCCACTGTTTCCACTGTTACCCTGTCTATCTGCCATGAAGTGATGGGACCAGATGCCATGATCTTAGTTTTCTGAATGTTGAGCTTTAAGCCACATTTTTCACTCTCCTCTTTCACTTTCATCAAGAGGCTCTTTAGTTCTTCTTCACTTTCTGCCATAAGGGTGGTGTCATCTGCATATCTGAGGCTATTGATATTTCTCCCAGCAATCTTGATTCCAGCTTGTTTCTTCCAGTCCAGTGTTTCTCATGATGTACTCTGTCTAGAAGTTAAATAAACAGGGTGACAATATACAGCCTTGACATACCCCTTTTCCCATTTGGAACCAGTCTGTTGTTCCACATCCAGTTCTAACTGCTGCTTCCTGACCTGCATACAGGTTTCTCAAGAGGCAGTCTGGTACGCCTGTATACCCAATAGTACAAGTAAATTCACATGACTAGTTATGAGTGCCCTAGAAATAAAACCACTTCTTACAAATTAACTAGTGCTACAGTCTCTCCAAATATTTATAGACCTGTAGCGTTTAAGCTTCAGTATCATTTTCAAAAACACTCTGCAATTCTGCAAATGTTTGACATAAAATAAAATGCAGTGACTCTTTAGGTACTGCAAATTGTCAAATGACAAAGACACATCAAACTACTTAACATTTATTTTTTACAGTCTCATTATGTACCTGAAGTGAAATGGGAAGCCATTATTCCACTCTAAAACTAGCTTGAAAACATCTTGGCTAGCATGTGCCGCTACAAGTCTAAGAAGCCTGACGAAGTCTTGATAATATCAAATAGACAGTTTAAGAAGGAAATTTTCTAGCCTAAAGTAAGACGGCATCCTGGCATTTTTTCAAAGTTCTTTCCTCAAAAGCGTTATTTCCTTATTTCTTTTTATTGTATATCTGCCAAGGTGTTTTCATTAGAGTTTCCACTTCTGACAAGCCTAAGGACAGCTGGGACCCTGCTGGCTTGAGGTTGATGGTGAGACGTTTTCACAGAGTGTCATCTGTGTACCACAGTGCTGTAAATCTCAGCATTTCATGATCCCTCCTCCCTGAATTCTCAATGAGCACAGAGGGCAGCAGAAAGCACTCCTGGTGGGGTGATACATCTGAAGTTCTTTGTGAGAAGAAGCAGCTATAGGAAGGGGAGATGAAAGCTGCCAATGTGTAATTATAGCCCCAGAACAGGAACTTGTCCAAAACACGGGATTATCACTCTTCTTTCTCAAACATGTTGTTGCAGTGACTGGGGGCTTGGCATAGTACAAGGCTGGCATCAGATTACTCACTGGGGTAATCAGGGGAGAATCAACACTTCCAACGAGGCTCTAATTTACATAATATCTTATTTTTTAGTTTCATTTCTTTCCTGAGTTCTACCAGCTTACATTACATTTCATCTCCTTCTATGGTATTATAGCCTTTTCCTTTTTATTTGGAAATATCATTATTTTCTTTGATTTTATCAAAGTCATGTTGTAAAATATTCTTTTATAATTCCTTGTGTAATTCATACAGTAAATATTTGAGAGACTTTTGTTATAAATAAGTGCCTAAGCTATTTTCTTTATGATTACTCATTTTGAAACAGGATCTCCTTTTTAGTCCTGCTGATTTCTGTAAAGTATTTCAGGTGATGGGGTGCAGGAGTGAAATAGGTCACTATGACAGAGGTCTAATGCAGGGCATAATTGTGATTAAGATACTCAGGACTAAACTTCTGAGACATTTCTTTCATGATTTCACCCTTGCGAGTCACTTTTCTTTATTATGATTACTACAGCCTTACTGAATAAAGATGTTTTGCAAATGTAGCTGATTGAAGAGTTTACTGGTTTGCTAATTTATAATATAGTAATGCATACTAAGCTATCTTATTCAGTAAAATGAAAAAGATATTTTATCTGAAAGTACAGAATCAAGTATAGTTACTTACAAAATGCTCTGATATTTATAGTGATTATAAATTTTCTGCATGTCAGTTACATTTGCATTCATCTGTTTTTGTCAATTTAACAAATACTTATTTAAGATTCACCAACATTAAGCAGGATATAAAATTTATTGTCATGGAAATGGAGGATTCATTTGACTGTATAAATAGAAACTGTTTTTGAGATGTATAAATTAGCTGAAAAATAGAAATAAAATATATTTCAGCTTTTTTAGCTTTTAAAATTTTCTTCAGATAAAAGCAACTCACCTTGAAGCCAGTTTTTGTTTTTTGTTTGTTTGTTTGTTTTTCCATTAAGAAAGCTTTATTAATTAGAGAGCGCATGTAGGTAAACTTTTCACATTTCAAGTCATTTCAAGGAGGAATAAACTAATCACAGTTATAAGAATTTTTTTAAAAACATCATTTTTAGTAAAATACTAAAATATTTGAAAATAAGTTGAAAAGCTGGACTAAATCAGGGCATTTTTTTAGAGACAGTCTTTTTTTTCCTTTGGAACAAAATTTAAAAAAATTTCCAAAATACACATAAGATGTAATGGAAAAGTTAAACAAATAATTTCTTTGTAAATAAATTGATAAACCACTGGTAGAAAAAGGAAAGCACTAAGCCCAAGTTGTATATTCTAATGGTATAAAAGCAAATATAATTTTAGCAAAAAGATGTCAACAGTTCACCTAAAGAATATAAAGTGACTAACTCAAAAAAGTAAGCCACATTTTGTATTTACTAATAGATTGCTAAAATTCAACATATTTATAAATCAAAGGGGACTATAATTGCATATTGGAGGGTTGAAATGTCATTAATATTTGGAACATTCAATAATAATATATGACACTACTTTTAATAATATAAGCAATTATTTTCATTAAGTCAATATCTTTACATATATAAATATATATTCTTTGCAGATGATATACTTTAACCATTCTTCAGTGAGTATCATGTTTGTTAAATATTAAGTGAGATTTGTGTTAGGTACTCAGAGTTTAGAAGAATGAATCCAAAATGGTGGTTAGAGGAAGAAAAGCCCATGAAAAGAGACCAAGGAAGAAAAAGCCCACAAAACCTGAAGGTCAAGAGTGAAAACCTCCAGAGGGAAAAACAGGCCCAGCACGCCCCCTCAAGCCCTGCTTGGCATGGGGTAGAACCAATCAGGTTCCAGGGACCAGGGACCACTAAAGGGAGAGAACAAAGGACATAAAAAGGAAAACCTAAAAAGGGAAAACCTGCAGAAGGAGGTGGGGCCACTCCTACAGGGTTGATCAGCTCTTACATCTAACCAAGGTATCACTCCATCACTTGTTTAATAAGTCCTTCCTGCATGAGCTTTCATGGACTATTGGTTTAAATTTTCATGACTACAAGACAAGGACCTAAGAAGAAACCGACCAGACATAAGTATGCTGAGTGAAAATGTTCAATGATGATCCAGTAAAGTCTAAGCAGAGAAAAAAAAAGGGGGGGGGGGGG
>NW_011478765.1:23175-31013 GCF_000754665.1 Bison bison bison | reverse complement strand
GGGGGGGGGGGGTACAATGGTAGGAGATGTTTTACTTTTGTCAACAGCTGATAGTTTTTTAGTCAGTAGAGAGAAAGGAAAGGGTGCCTGCAGAGGAAGTACAATCATCTATTTATCAGAGATAAAGGAGTTATATCTTTAATGACACACAAAAAAAATATTTGGCCTAGGAATTTTAAAGCTTCACCTCATTCAGGTAGGTGGTTCATTTCCAATTTGAATTTTGACCTATTTTTGGACCCTGATTCCTATCTAAAGTGTGACTCCAACTCTGCATTCTACAGAGCCCCAGAAAATTTACACATCATGAAGAGTATGCCTCTAGCTGTAATCATTGATTTTATCATCCAATTTGAGTCTAAAAGCCTTAGGCAATGGGGCTTTGGTCCTATCTATAAGAATTTTTACTTGCGTACTTATTTTGGGGCTCCATTCAGTGTTTCTAGTTTATAGTTTTCCATTTCTAATATTAATAATTTTAAGGTGCATTTATCCATAATTAAAATGGTCCCAATCATTTCTAATGTAGAAGTGTGTGTGTGTATGCTGGCTAGGAGGCAGTCTTACATGCATACGGTTTACAATCCAGTAGACAGAAGATGTATTACCTAAAAGATATTAAATGCAAAAGCTGTAAATGAAAAATGCAGAGATTATGAAATTTAAATTATTTGGAGGGTGCCATTTTATTGTTGAACTATTGCACAATCTTATTTCAGCACCAGCCAATATGCTTATTGCATGAGTCCTTCAGACCAAAAAATGCACTGAAAAGCCATGGTGGGCTAGACAGTAATATTATGCATTCTTTTCTTTGATTGTTTAATAAATTGTTGTTCAAAGCTGATGGTAGTTTAAGTTGAAAAGATAAGCATAGATATGATTCCAAATCTCTAGTAGATTTTCCTGTTAAGAAATGCTTGGATTATAATTTGTACAGGATGATGATAAAGCATTTAAATGCAAACATGTTGTTCCTTTTCTTCATTAATTTATGTAAATCTATAATTATGTTAAAAAATAACCTCCTCTATTAATTCTGTTTGATGAAATTCAAATTTTATGAATATTGTGAAGTAAATTGCTAAGCTACAGATCTACCATTCATTTTCTCCTCTAACAATGATGTAGTCCAGGAAAGAAAGCAAGTCAGTCAGTCAAACATTATTATAATGCTAATGTTAATGGTAAACCTTCTAGAAATCAAACTAATGATATTTACTACTGGAATAATCCCTATGAATAGAATGCTTTAGGAAGATGTACCTACAATATCCAGCAATGTTTAATAGTAAACAAGTCCACAATCAATGGATTTCCAGTGCATGGCTTTCACCTATTCTATGTAACTATCTGGGTATAAAATGGAGATGCTTAATAATCAAAACAGATTTATTTTTCTTTGTCACTAATGTACCTGCATACAGTAATTAGGGGATTTCCTATTCAATGTGAGTAAGAAACATCCAAAGTAGCAAGGACAGTTGCCTTGACAATCCCTGAAGTCTCCCAGCTGTATTTATTCCTCAGGGTTATCTTAGTAAGGTCTTAGTAAGATCACTGACTTGTGTGAGTGTGATTCCAGCCTTTGTATTTAAATCCATCGCTGTTAGAAACTTATTTTCAAATGTACTTAAAAGTGATATGTGAAATAAATACTTCTAAAGAGACTTTTAGGAACACCTGGTGGCTCAAATGGTAAAGGCAATGAGGGAGACCTGGGTTTGATCCCTGGGTTGGGAAGATCCCCAGGAGGAGGGCATGGAAACGCACTCCAGTATTCTTGCCTGGAGAATTCCATGGACAGACGAGCCTGGCAAGCTATAGTCCATGGGGTCACAAAAACTAGAATATGACTGAGTGACTAACACACACACGAAGAGGCTTTCAGCATTCACCTGAAAAAGATATATCTTTGTACTAATTGGGTTTAGTTTCCTCTGGAAAATTTGTAGTATTGTATAATGTCCTTTCCTGTGAGCTTCTCTTCCATTTTGATAATATCCATTTGATTTCACATTCCTTTTTATCTAATGTTACATTGGTTTGGGCATTTGTTGAATTCATTTTTTTATTATTATTATAACTGTAAGTTTTGATATAGGAGTTTTTTTTTTTCCCCCTTATTTTGGGTCTCTAAAAATAATTAACATATGTGAAAGTCAAGATTGAAGTTGAAAGACATACTGGAAACCTGAGACTATTGAAGTGGATTATTTAAACAAAAAGAAAGATTTGGGGAGCCCAGAATTTTTTCTGTAAGCTCTGTTTAGTAATTAGAATTACAATAAGTTAAAATAAAGCCTCAATTTGCTTCTTGAGTGGAAGATGGTATCTATGTGGGGACTTTGTAATAACGAAGCCATATATTATGCTCATGTTAGGCAAGACTCACAAAAGTGAAGCTGTCAATATTCTCCATGTTGATTCATCAACTCGGTACAATTCCAATAAAAATCTTAGAAGAGTTCTTTGAAAAATAAGATAAACTAATTTTGAACTCATATGAAAAACAAAAGGTCAAGAACTAGCCAGATCACTTTCAAAGGAACAGAAAGTGGGGGATCTTCTCCTATTAGATGTCAAGAAATTTTTTTCATAACATGAAGATAAAGTAAATGCATACTAAAAAGTATAACAAGATAGAGAAACCTAGATATTTAATTTATAGTGAAAGTGTGATTCCAGATTACAAAAAGAAAAGAGGATTATAGATAAAGGTTTCTGGGACAATTTATGATCAATATGTTGTGTGGATCACAACAAACTGTGGAAAATTACTAAAGAGATGGGAATAGCAGACCACCTTAGCTGCCTCCTGAGAAACTTGTATGCAGGTTAAGAGTCAACACTTAGAAGTGGACATGGAACAATGGACTGGCTCAAAATTGGGAAAGGAGTACATAAAAACTGTATATCATCACCTTGCTTATTTAACTTATATGCAGCGTTCATGCAAAATGCCAGGCTGGATGAAGCACAAGCTGGCACAACCACAGGATCGCCAAAATAAATTTCAATAACTTCAGATATGCAGATGACACCACTCTTCTGGCAAAAAAAGTGAAGACGAACTATAAAGCCTCTTGATGAAGGTGAAAGAGGAAGAGTGAAAAAGCTGGCTTAAAACTCAACATTCAAAAAATGAAGATCATGGCACCCAGTTCCACTACTTCATGGCAAATAGATGGGGAAACAATGGAAACAGTGAGAGACTTTCTTTTTTTGGGCTCCGAAAACACTGCAGATGGTGACTGCAGCCATGAAATTAAAAGATACTTGCTCCTTGGAAGAAAAGCTATGATAAACCTAGACAGCATATTAAATAGCAAAAACATTACTTTGCCAACAAAAGTCCATTTGAAACAGGGCACTAAGTCGTGTCCGACTCTTGCGACCCCATGGACTGTAGCCTTCATTTACTCAAAGCTACCGTTTTTCCAGTAGTCATGAATGCATGTGAGATTTGGGCCATAAAGAAGGCTGAGCACTGAAGAACTGATGCTTTCGAACTGTGGTGTTGGAAGACTCTTGAGAGTTCCTTGGACAGCAAGGAGATCAAACCAGTCAATGCTAAAGGAAATCAACCTTAAATATTCATTGGAAGGACTGATGCTGAAGCTGAAGCTCCAATACTTTGGCCACCTGATGCAAAGGGTTGACTCATTGGAAAAGACCCTGATGTTAGGAAAGATTGAAGGCAGGAGCAATCAGAGAACAAGATGTTTGGATGACATCACCAATTCAATAGACATGAGTTTGATCAATCTCTGGGCAATGGTGAAGGACAGGGAAGCTTGGCATGCTGAAGTCCATGGGATCTTAAAGACAAGATTGAGTAACTGAACTCAAGAGCAATTGGATCTCAATATTGAAAAAAATCATATTTATATCATGTCATGCAAATAAGTCAATTTCACATGGAACAAAGACATAAAAGTAGAAAGCAAATGCTTTTGTTCTCATCACAGGATAAAATGGCCATAATAAAAATGATGGAAAATATCCGGTGTTGGCAAAAATGTGAAGAAATTCAAACCCTCAAATCCTCATATGTGCTGGTGCAATAAAGTATTATGAAACATAAAATTGATGCAGCTGATTTAGAAAATGGTCTAAGCAGTCCCTCAGACTTTAAACATCTATGTACAACATGATCAAGAAATCGCACTCCTGGGTATACATATACAAGTAAGTTGAAAATATACATCCATACAAATACTTGCACATGAACAGTCATATAATTATTAGATATAATAACCAAAAAAGTCACAATTATCTATCAGCTGATGAACGGGCAAACACAAGTAGTATATCCTTAAAATGGAATATTAGTCATCCATAAAAAAAGAATGAAATACTGATACATGCTACAATATGGATTAATTCCAAAAACATGCTAAATGAAAAAAAAAAAAAAAACAGACACAAGAGATTCATTTCTTGTATTATCCCATTTATATGAAACATTCAGAATAAGCAAATTCACAGAGAGAGAAAGTGTACTGTGACTGTTAATGGGTATGGCCATCCTTTTAAGGGTGATTAAAATGTTCTAATGGGCTTCCCTGGTGGCTCACACAGTAAAGAATCCACCTGCAACATGGGAGACCTGGGTTCATTCCTAAGGATCATTCTACCCTCCTGATTTGGCAAAGCTTGCCTCCCACAGTCCCTGCTCCTTCACTTTATTTCTGAGCACAATTTCTTTGTGACCCAATGTGCCATGCTATGTCCTCCCCCTGGGAGTTTGAGTATGTGAGATTAATAAGCTGATATCAGTTTCATCTGCTTAGTTTCAGGTGTCATGTGTTTGGCCATCTCCATATCTCAAAGGTGAAGCTATCTCTATCACCCAAGGGATGAAGAGCCAGCAATCAAAATATGGTTGTATACTTCTGTGAATATACTAAATATAACTATTGCACACTCTGAAATAATAAATTTTATGGTATGTAAATTATAACTCATGTTTTAAAAAATTAAAGAAATCTCATAACACAACATTATGTTATATACAGGCCATGTAACAAAATTCTACAAATCAATAAACAAAACTCCAACAGTCCAGTAGAAAATTGTGGGAAAATATACATAAATAAGACATTTCACATAAGGGAAAAAAGCATAAGTAAAATGCAATAGCCCATAAACGGTTTGAAACTAGTAAGTGTTCAAGAGAATACAAATTAAGGCAAACTGAGATGAAATACAGGTACTCAGTTAATCTGAAATTAAGGATATCAGTGATTGCCAACTGTTGGCAAAATCTGAGCAACAATAGCTGCTATGAACAATTTATAGAAGGAAACATGGTGCAACAATCTGGAACAAATGTGCATAGACTGAAGTTATTTGGTGCAAACATAATCGCAGTTTTCACATTGTTGAAATTTTCAGTTTGATATTGGAATATATTCTAAGATAAATGTGGTTATGTTATGTATCATTTTATTGCACATTTCTCGCTTTATGTTTTTTCCTAATGACTTATTACTTACTGTTCATTTTATATTTATTTTAGACTTTGGAAATTATGTTAGATAAAAGGAAATTCAAATAATTTTCTTATTCTAGTTCAAAATGGATTGTAAAGCAGCAGAGACAACTCAAAACATCAAAAACACCTTTGGCACAGGAACTGCTAACAAATGTACAGTGCAGTGGTAGTTCAAGAAGTTTTGCAAAGGAGACAAGAGCCTTGAAGATGTGGGGCATAATCAACCATCAGAAGTTGACAATGAGCAACTGAGAGCCATTGTTGAGGTTGATCCTCTTGTAACTAGATGAGAAGTTGCTGAAGAACTCAATGTCAACCATTCTAGTTATTTGAAGCAAACTGGAAAGGTGAAAAAGTTTGATAAGTGAGTGCCTCATGAAGTGAAAGTGAAAGTCATTCAGTCCTGTCCAATTTCTTGCCACCCTATAGACTATACAGTCCATGGAATTCTTCAGGCCAGAATACTGGAGTGGTTAGCTGTTCCCTTCTCTAGGGAATCCAGGGATCAAACCCAGGTCTCCCACATTGCAGGCAGATTCTTTATCAGTTGAGCCACCAGGGAAGTCCCAAAGCTGACCACATATCAAAAATATTGTCATTTTGAAGAGTCATCTTCTCTTATTCTACTCAACAACAATGAATCATTTTTTGATTGGATTGTGACATGCGACAAAAAGTGGACTGTAAACTATAACCAGCCATGACAAGCTCAGTGGTTGGACAGAGAAGAAACTCCAAAGCACTTCCAAAAGCCAAACCTGCACCTTAAAGGGACTTGATCACTGTTTGGTGGTCTGCTGCTCATCTGACCTGCTACAGCTTATCCTGGAGAAACCATTACATCTGAGAAGTATGTTCAGCAAATCGATGAGATGCACCAAAAATTGCAACACTTTCATCCAGGACTGGCCAATAGAAAGGGCCAAATTCTTCTCCACAATAATGCCTGACCACACATCGCACAACCAATGTTTCAAAAATTGAATGAATTGGGCTACACAGTTTTGCCACTTCCATCATATTCACCTGACCTCTCGCCAACTGACTACAACTTCTTTAAGCATCTTGACAACTTTTTGCAGGGAAAACACTTCTGCAAACAGCAGGAGGCAGAAAATGTTTTCTGAGAATTCATTCAATACTGAAGCATGGATTTATGTTACATGAATAAGCAAACTTAGCTCCCATTGGTAAAAATGTGTTGATTTAGATTTATAAAGATATGTTTAAGCCTAATTATAATAATTTAAAATTCACAATCTGAAACCACAGTTATAGTTTCACCAACTTTAATATAATTGCATAAATCAACTAAACCATAATTAAGGAAAACCATGCTTATGTACATAGACAAGAATGTTCACAGCAGATTGTAAGATTAATAATAATAAAGAGGAAAAACAAAAATGAAGACAATCAATACATAGTCCACTCATACCATATAGCATCACACAGTAGGTAAAACTGATGAAGCAATGTTACACATAAGGAGAGAAAACATACACATAAGATTCAGGGTCATCAATAAAAACCAGATAGATTAAATGCTAAGTCCATGGATGCATGTTTTGTTTTACAACCTATGTAAGTAAAAATATTTTCTTTGGTATATATCAAATTAAATAATTTTTCTTAAAACAGAGAGAAAACAAAATGCAGGCACTGAGTGTATATAATGTGAGAAATTTTGCTTGAGAAGAAACAAAATAAATATAACTTGAAAAGTTGACTTGAGAAAAGAAATGAACATTATTTGGGAAGTAGCATTGACTTTGTGCTGTGCTGTGCTGTGCTGTGCTGTACTTAGTTGCCTAGTCATGTCCAACTTTCTACAACCCCATGAACTGTAGCCCACCAGGTTCCTCTGTCCATGGGGATTCTCCAGGAAAGAATACTAGAGTGGGTTGCCATGCCCTCCTCCAGGGGATCTTCCCAACCCAAAGATCAAACCCAGGTCTCCCACATTGCAGGTGGATTCTTTACCATGTGAGCCACCAAGAAAGCCCACAGTAGTATGTGTGAAATAGATAACTAGCAGAAAGCTTCAATATAACACAGGGAACTCTGGAAGCCTGGCACTCTGTGACAAACTAGAGGGGTGGAATGGGAGGAGAGAGGGATGCTCAAGACGAAGGGGATATAATTATGACTTATTTGCTTTGTTGTATGACAGAAACATGATCACTGACCTAGAGCCAGACATCCTGGAATGTGAAGCCAAGTGGGCCTTAGAAAGCATCACTATGAACAAAGCTAGTGGAGGTGATAGAATTCCAGTTGAGCTATTTCAAATCCTGAAAGATAATGCTGTGAAAGTGCTGCACTCAATATGCCAGCA
>NW_011478765.1:22396-23075 GCF_000754665.1 Bison bison bison | reverse complement strand
GAGATGGGAATCCCAGCCCACCTGACCTGCCTCTCGAGAAATTTGTATGCAGGTCAGGAAGCAACAGTTAGAACTGGACATGGAACAACAAATAGGTTCCAAATAGAAAAAGGAGTACGTCAAGGCTGTATATTGTCACCTTGCTTATTTAACTTCTATGCAGAGTACATCATGAGAAACACTGGACTGGAAGAAACACAAGCTGGAATCAAGATTGCTGGGAGAAATATCAATAACCTCAGATATGCAGATAACACCACCCTTATGGCAAAGTGAAGAGGAACTAAAAAAGCCTCTTGATGAAAGTGGAAGTGGAGAGTGAAAAAGTTGGCTTAAATCTCAACATTCACAAAACGAAGATCATGGCATCCGGTCCCATTACTTCATGGGAAATAGATGGGGAAACAGTGGAAACAGTGTCAGACTTTATTTTGCTGGGCTCCAAAATCACTGCAGATGGTGACTGCAGCCATGAAATTAAAAGACGCTTACTCCTTGGAAGGAAAGTTATGACCAACCTAGATAGCATATTCAAAAGCAGAGACATTACTTTGCCAACAAAGGTCCATCCAGTCAAGCCTATGATTTTTCCTGTGGTCATGTATGCATGTGAGAGTTGGACTGTGAAGAAGGCTGAGCACTGAAGAATTGATGCTTTTGAACTGTGGTGCTGGAGAAG
>NW_011478765.1:4161-22207 GCF_000754665.1 Bison bison bison | reverse complement strand
CTATGATTTTTCCTGTGGTCATGTATGCATGTGAGAGTTGGACTGTGAAGAAGGCTGAGCACTGAAGAATTGATGCTTTTGAACTGTGGTGCTGGAGAAGACTCTTGCGAGTCCCTTGGACTGCAAGGAGATCCAACCAGTCCATTCTGGAGATCAGCCCTGGGATTTCTTTGGAAGGAATGATGCTAAAGCTGAAACTCCAGTACTTTGGCCACCTCATGCAAAGAGTTGACACATTGGAAAAGACTCTGATGCTTGGAGGGATTGGGGGCAGGAGGAGAAGGGGATGACAGAGGATGAGATGGCTGGATGGCATCACTGACTCGATGGACTTGAGTCTGGGTGAACTTCAGGAGTTGGTGATGGACAGGGAGGCCTGGCGTGCTGCGTTTCATGGGGTCACAAAGAGTCAGACATGACTGAGCGACTGAACTGAACTGAACTGAACGGATGACAGAAACCAACATAAAATGGTAAAGGAATTATATTCTACTTTAAAATTAATATTTTTAATCCACATTTTTAAAAGAGATAAACATTAGTATGTTATACTCTGATTGAAATAATGTAACAGGAAAAACAAAATGATGATGCAGAAGAGAAAGATAATAACTAGGTAAGTGGCATTTTTTTTTTTTCAGTAGGGTAGGATGAATAGGAGTAGTTCATAGAAACAGGAATATTGTATCCATTGAAATTGAAAGGAAAATATGGTGTAATGACTAAAGCAGATACTAAAGCAGGATGGAAGCCTGGAGATTGTCTTCTGATTGTTTTTATTCTATGTCCAAAACTGAAAGCAAAGTCACCAGTAGATATAAAGCCAATGCAAGGAAATGTGGTAATTTTTAGGAAAACAATTGTATGGAAGAATTGTCTAAGACTAGAGGATAGTAACTGTCTAGGGAAATTAAAGCACTTAGCCCTAAGGCAACATTTTTTATTTATTTATTTAAAAGAGAGATTTGTCAGCATAACTGTGGGTGTCTTTTCAGCCTGTTGAGTGATCATAATCCAAACTCAAAGTACCAAGGTATTTTTTCTCATCCCACTCCCCACTCCCACTCTCTGGGGAAAATTCCAGTGTTTTAAAAAAAAAAAAAAAAAAAAAACCAGATGCACCATCTATTAACCAACCATTTCAGTCCAATACTGGCTGGTCTAACACTTATGAAACACCCACTGGGGTCTATAGATGGAGAGATTTAAAGATGATAATAGATGCCTAGATTTATCCTTTTAAATGAATGAGATTGGAAAGGTGAATAAAGGGTGGACAGATACAAAAAAGAAACATGTATGAAATTATTTACATATAGTCTATTTCAGACTATGTTGCTCCCGTTTGTGGGAAGTTATCTACAGCAAAGTCCCTTGTGACAGTTTTAGGAAGCACAAGGTATGTTTAATAAGTGATTATGAACAGTCTTTTTAGATTCTGTGTGGCATTGCCAATTAAGCTCTCTTCTCATGCCTCACTTCACTTTCTAGGGGTTCCCCTGCATTTACTAGGTAGTAAGAGGGTTGTTTTGGGCCCTGTTGTTATGTTCTACTAGATCCACAAGACAACTGTTTTTACAGCTTAATATGCTTGGCACATTGGAATTCTCAAGCTGCCAAAACTCTAATATACTGAGTTACAATGTGAAGAAGAATGTTTCTCCTCACTTTTTATTATATTGTGCTGACTGTAAATAAAACCATGCTATGAATGTGGGTCTTAACACTTCAAATAGTTTTTAGTGAAACAGAACTTATTTTTATTTAAATTCCCAGTCCAACTCTCTTTAAAGCAGTGAGATTCAGCATAAATTCTACTTATGCTGGGGATGGAAATGAGACTAATCTGAGAAGAATATCACATGCTGTGTCCAGAATGACCCTTATCTAACACTAACAAAATTTGTTACTGTCATACTTGAAATGCCTAATGCTCTTCCTGTGGAAAGAATTTTCTCATGGATTCCACTGTGGATACAACTTAAGTCCAGGCTAAATTTTCAGCAAAACAAGGTTTTGTTTTTGATTTGTCACAACTGATTCTTGGAATTTCATTCTGTAATATTGATCTTGATGCTGCAGCACTTACTGTAGTAGCCAGAGTAGATATAATCAGTCTTCCCCTGCCTTTGCTATCTTTCTGGCACCCTCCCTATTTTTCAGAGATGTCTGACTTTAGTCTGGTAAACAGAATTACTGAAATAAATGACAATACTGGGGAAAAATTAAATGTGTTGGAAGGTCACTCTCACATCCTATCCATTTATCTGTCTGCTCACATTTTGATATTTCAAACCTATACACTTAAGGCTTCTAGGTCAAGCAAGGAAAAACATGAACAATTAAAGAGCAAAACAGTCTACTGGGTAAAGTGGAGAATACAAAGATGATTATGTTGTAGCCCCTGAACGCAGCAGTTCACAAGCTAATGATGAACAAAATTATGTAACAAATAACTTGGGAAAGCAGACTGAAATATGCCAGAAGCACAGACCAAATGTAACTGCAAAATAGTGTTCAGTTCAGTTCAGTTCAGTCACTCAGCCGTGTCTGACTCTTTGTGACCCCATTAACCGCAAAATGCCAGGCCTCTCTGTCCATCACCAACTCCCAGAGTTCACACAAAACCATGTCCATTGAGTCGGTGATGCCATCCAACCATCTCATCCTCTGTTGTCCCCTTCTCCTCCTGACCTCAATCTTTCCCAGCATCAGGCTGTTCTCAAATGAATCAGCTCTTCACATCAGGTGGCCAAAATATTGGAATTTCAGCTTCAATATCAGTCCTTCTAATGAACACCCAAGAGTGATCTCGTTTAGGATGGACTGGTTGGATCTCCATGCAGTCCAAGGGACTCTCAAGAGTCTTCTCCAACACCACAGTTCAAAAGCATCAATTCTTCAGCTCTCAGCTTTCTTTATAGTCCAATTCTCACATCCATACATGACCACTGAAAAAACTGTAGCCTTGAATAGATGGACCTTTGTTGGCAATGTAATGTCTCTGCTTTTGAATATGCTATCTAGGTTGGTCATAACTTTCCTTCCAAGGAGCAAGCGTCTTTTAATCTCATGGCTGCAATCAACATCCACAGTGATTTTGGAGCCCAAAAAAATAAAGTCTGACACTGTTTCCCCATCTATTTGCCATGAAGTGATGGGACCAGATGCCATGATCTTAGTTTTCTGAATGTTGAGCTTTAAGCCAACTTTTTCACTCTCCTCTTTCACTTTCATCAAGAAGCTCTTTAGTTCTTCACTTTCTGCCATAAAGGTGGTGTCATCTGCATATCTGAGGTTATTGATATTTCTCCTGGCAGTCTTGATTCCAGCTTGTATTTCTTCCAGTCCAGTGTTTCTCATGATGTACTCTGCCTAGAAGTTAAATAAGCAGGGTAACAATATACAGCCTTGACGTACTCCTTTTCCTATTTGGAACCAGTCTGTTGTTCCATGTCCAGTTCTAACTGTTGATTCTTGACCTGCATATAGGTTTCTCAAGAGGCAGGTCAGGTGGTCTGGTATTCCCATCTCTTTCAGAATTTTCCACAGTTTTTTGTGGAAATAGTGTAGGAAAGATTAATTTCACTGGTGCAGACTCCAGGAGTTTTATACAGATATCTAAAAATAAATCCTATTTATTTAGCATCTACCATAGTCCAGAATTGTGATACTACCTCTTTTAATAAGTGGAAAAAATGCAGTTTGTCTAGTATTTGTTTAGTCGCTAAATCATATCTGACTCTTTGCAACCCAGTGGACTGTAGCCCATCAGATTCCTCTGTCCATGGTATTTTCCAAGCAAGAATACTGGAGTATTCTTGCCATTTCTTTCTCCATAGGATCTTCCCAACCCAGAGAGTGAACCTGTGTCTCATGCACTGGCAGGCAGATTCTTTACCACTGAACTACCAGGGAAGCTCAAAGATGTAGTTGCAAACCCTTAAAACTTGAAGCATTCTTTTTTATGCTACACACAAACACACATGAAAGTGAAAGTGTTAGTCACTCAGTAGTGTCCAACTCTTTGTGATGCCAAGGACTGAAGCCCACCAGGCCCCACTGTCCAAAGGATTTGCCAGGTAAGAATACATGAGTGGGTTGCCATGCACTATCCAGGGGATCTTCCTGATCCAGGGATTGAACCCATGGCCTCTTGCATTGCAGGCAGATTCTTTACCACCTCAGCCACCAGGGAAACACCTATTATATGTATATATATATATGCATCATGGGGTCACAGTCAGAGCGACCTAGTGACTGAACACAATGATATATGTGTGTATATATGTGTGAATATGTATTATTCACACATATATAGACACATCACACATATATACACATAAATATATCATTATGTTCAGTCACTAGGTCACTCTGACTCTGTGACTCCATGATGCACCACTCCAGGCTTCCCTATCCTACACTATCTCCCAGAATTTGTTCAAGTTCATGTCCATTGAGTCAGTGATAATATATAACCATCTCATCTTCTGCCACCCACTTCTCCTTCTGCCTTCAATCTTTCCCAGCATCAGGGTCTTTTCCAAAGTGTCAGTTCTATTCACCAGGTGGCAAACATATAGGAGCTTCAGCTTTAGCATTAGTCCTTCCAGTGAATATTCAGGGTTGATTTCCTTTAGGGCTGACTGGTTTGATCTTCTTCTTTTTTTTTTTTTGGTTTGATCTTCTTGCAGTCCAAGAGACTCTCAAGCATCTCCTCCAGCACCACAATTTGAAAACATCAATACTTTAACATTCAGCCTTGTTTATGGTCCAAATCTGACATCTGTACATGGCTACTAAAAGAAAAAATAGCTTTCACTATCCAGACCTTTGTCAGCAAACTAATGTATTTGCTTTTTAATATGCTGTCATGTTTTGTCATAGCTTTCCTTCCAAGAAGCAAGTGTCTTTTAATTTCATGGCTGCAGTCAGCATCCACAGTTATTTTGGAGTCCAAGAAAAGAAAACCTGTTACTGCTTCGACTTGCACTTCATGGATCACAGCCTTGTCATGACAAAGGTGTTCATGTAACTCAATGATGCTATGAGCCATGCCATGCAGGGCCACCCAAGATGGCTGGATCATAGTGGAGAGTTCTGTCAAAACATGCCCACAGGAAGAGGGAATGGTGAACAACTCCAGTATTCTTGCCATGAGAACTCCATGAGTAGTATGAAAATTGAAAAAGGTAGGACACTGAAAGATGAGTCCTTCAGGTTAGAAGGTGTCCAACATGCTACTGGGGAAGAGCAGAGGATAATTACTAATAGCTCTAGAAAGAATGAAGTGGCTGAGCTAAAATGTTAACAACACTCAACTGTGGATATAGCTAGTTGTGAAAATAATGTCCAGTGCTGTAAAGAACAATATTGGACCATAGGAACTTGGTCCATGAATCAAGCTAAATTGGACATAGTTAAGCAGGAAATGGCAAGGTGAACATCAATATCTTAGAAATCAGTGAAATAAAATGAATAGAAATAGGTGAATTTATTTCAGATGACCTTACCTGTGGGCAAGATTCCCTTAGAAGAAATTGAGTAGCCCTCATAGTCAACAAAAGACTTTGAAATGCAATAACTGGGTGCAGTCTCAAAAATGATACAATGATCTCAGGTTATTTCCAAGACAAAGCATTCACCATCACAGTAATCCAAGTCTCTGCCCCAACCCCTGATGCTGAAGAAGATGAAATTGACCAGTTTGATGACCTTCTAGAATTAACACCAAAAAAAAAAAAAGATGTCCTTTCCATTATAGGGGATTAGAAAGAAAAAGTAGGAAATCAAAAAATGCCTGGTGTTACAGGCAAATTTGGCCTTGGAGTACAAAATAAAGAAGGGAAAAGGTGAACAGAATTTTGCCAAGAGAACACACTGGTCATAGAAAACATCTATTTCGAACAACACAAGAGACTATTCTACCTTTGGACGTCACCAAATGGTCAATACTGAAATCAGATTAATTATATTCTTTGCAGCTGAATACAGAGAAGTTATTTGGAAGGAATGATGCTAAAGCCGAAACTCCAATACTTTGGCCATCTCATGCGAAGAGTTGACTCATTGGAAAAGACTCTGATGCTGGGAAGGATTGGGGGCAAGAGGAGAAGGGGACGACAGAGGATGAGATGGCTGGATGGCATCACTGACTCGATGGACATGAGTTTGAGTGAACTCTGGGAGTTGGTGATGGACAGGGAGGCCTGGCGTGCTGCAATTCATGGGGTCGCAAAGAGTCGGACACGACTGAGCAACTGAACTGAACTGAACTGATAGAGAAGTTCTACAGCATTAGGAAAAATAAGCCTGGGAGCTGATTGTGGCTCAAATCACCAAATCCTCACTTCAAAATGCAAGCTTAAATTGAAGAAAGTAGGGAAAACCACCAGGCCATTCCTGTATGACCTGAATCAAATCCCTTATGATTATACATTGGAGGTGACGAATAGATTCAAGGGACTAGATCTGATAAACAGAGTACCTGAAGAACTATGGACAGAAGCTAGTAACATGTTACAGAAGGCACTGACCAAAATCATCCTAAAGAAAAAGTAATGCAAGAAGGCAAAGTAGTTGTCTGAGGAGTTTTTACAAATAGCTGAGGAAAGAAGAGAGGCACCAGGCAAAGAAGAAAGGAAAAGATACACTCAGTTGAATGTAGAGTTCCAGATAATATCAAGGAGAGATAAGAAAGCCTTCTTAAGTGATGAATTCAAAGAAATACAGGAAAACAATGGAATGGGAAAGACTAGAGATCTTTTCAAGAAACTTGGAGATATTAAGGGAACATTTCATGAAAATATGGGCAAGATAAAGAACAGAAGCAGCAAGGACCTAACAGAGGCAGAAAAAATTAAGAAGAGGTGACAAAATACACAGAAGAAGTATACAAAAAAGATTTTAATGACCCAGATAGCCACAATGGTATGGCCACTCACTTAGAGCCAGACATCTTGGAGTGTGAAGTCAAGTGGGCCTTAGGAAGCATTACTATAAACAAAGCCAGTGGAGGTAATGGGATTCCAGTTGAGCTATTTGAAATCCTAAAAGATGATGCTGTTAATGTACTGTGCCCAATATTCCAGCAAATTTGGAAAACTCAGCAGTTATCCCAGGACTGGAAAAAGTCAGTTTTCATTCCCATCCCAAAGAATGGCAGAGTCACAGAATGTTCAAACTATTGGACAATTGTGCTCTTTCCCATGCTTGTAAATTTATATGCAAAATCCTTAAAGTGAAGTTTTAGCAGTACATCTACTGAGAGCTTCGAGATGTATAAGCTGGGTATAGAAAAGGTAGAGGAACCAGAGATCAAATTGTCAACATCTGTTGGATCGTAGAGAAAGCAAGGAAATTTCAGAAAAACATCTACTTCTGCTTCATTGACTACCAGAAAGTCTTTGCGTGGATCACAACGAGCTGTGGGAAATTTTTGAAGAGATGGGAATACAAGACCATCTTGTCTGTCTCCTCAAAAACTTATATATGGGTCAGAAGCAACAATTAGAACCTTAGATGGAACTTACTGGTTCAAAACTGGGAAATGAGTATGACAAGGCTGTATACTGTCACACAGTTTATTTAACTTATATGCAGTGTACATTATGTGAGATGCTTGGCTGGATGAGATGTAAGCTGTAATCAAGATTGCTGGGGGAAATATAAAAAATCTCAGATATGCAGATGGCAGAAAGAGATGAGGAACTAAATGGCAGAAAGAGATGGAGAACTAAAAGCCTCTTTATGAGAGTGAAAGAGGAGAATGAAAAAGCTGGCTTATAATTCAACATTAAAATAATTAGATCATGGCATCTGGTCCTATCACTTTATGTCAAATAGAAGGGTAAAAAAATAGAAGCAATGCAAATATATATGTACACTATGTATCTCTTATTGTTACTTTTTTTTCTGTGAGTGTGTAGAGATGAGGAATACAATGATAATGTTGCTTGATTCCACAAACTTGAATCATTCCAAAGACTTACAGGTTCACTATCAGGGCACAAGCTAGCACAATGAAAAAGACAAAAATAATGTATTTTAGTATCATTATGAAAATTGTTGTCATTACAGTCTCATGGAATTTTCTCTGAGCTGCCTAGAAGTCTGTAGACACACTTTAAAAACTACTTGTCTGTGTAACCATTTTATGTTACCTTCTTTGGTAATAATCTTAGAGAAGAAATCTTAACTTTAACCAAGTGCTGAGAAGAAGCTTGTACTGTTTCCAGAAAGGAGACAGTGTAATAGATATATTGACAGAAAAATCTACGTTTGAATTCTAGCCAAGGAACTTAGTAGATCTATGACTTTAGATAAAGTATTAAATCCTATCTGTTGCTTTTCCCTCATCACTAAGACAAATTTTAAGGGATTATAAGAGACTAAAATGAGACTACAAACAAATGCACTCATTGGCACACAGTATCTGGCATATAGAAAATGCCTGATAGATTGTGCTTTCTATTATTTTTGTTGTTGTCAACAAGGCAAGTGATTAATGGTATTGTGTAAGTTTTGATCCTTCTATCCTGCATTTAGTTAGATTAATTATAGATGAATGTAGCTTTCATTAAAAGCTACATTTTAACTTATGGGCCATGGTGGATGATTTATTCTAAAGATAATAGCACTAGAGAACTAATGCAGGTAGGATTTGTATTATTCGACTGTTTTGGAAATAAGAATAGTATGGCATTTCATCACTGTTCATCCTTGTCGTGCATCATCATTTCAATAATTGACTTTCATGCGTGAGTCATTATAACTCAAGTCAGAAGAAAATGCCACAGGAGTTGGTAGAAATAATTAGCAAGTCTGTGACACAACAAAAGAATAATGGGAAAAAAAGGCACTTTTTTATTTTAGGAAAACTCTTAGCATATAAAAATGATTCAACTGCTATAAGAATTCAAGGAAATTGAAATTTTATCTTTGTCCTACATAAGAATCTAAAGTGTGAAAATGAGACTAGTACAGATATATCAAGATCTGGCTTTCATTTGGTCTAAGGCCTATTTCAGTTGCTCTTAGCATTAAAAGAAGATTGTAGAAAAGATAAAGAATATTTGAAACTATCGTGAAAAAGTCATTAACTTCGGAGTCAGAAAGACTGGATTTATGTTCTAGTTCTGTTATTTGATATAAGTACAAGTCTGGATATTTCTTTCATCCCCCTGAACTTTGGTTTTCTCAACTGTTAAGGAATTATAAAATAATTACCTCATGGTGGTTCTGAAAAATTAAATGAGATAAACTGTATAAAGTGGATCCCATGTAATGTCACCTATATGTGGAAATTTAAAAATAAAACAAAGGAACAAACAGAGCAAAACAGAAACAGACTCATAGATACAGAGGACAAACTGGTGGTTGCCAGAAGCAAGAGGGGGAAATGAAGGTAGGGAGAGATGGATGGGGGTTAAGAGGTACAAATTTTCAATTATAAAATAAATAAGTCACTGGGACTTATTTAAGGGATATAGCTAATAATGTTGTAATAACTTTGGTGATGGACAGGGAGGCCTGGAGTGCTGCAGTTCATGGGGTCGCAAAGTTGGACACGACTGAGTGACTGAACTGAACTGAACTGAATTGAACTTTGGTGACAGATGGTAACTAGACTTATATGGGGATCATTTCATTATGTATAAAAATATCAAATTATTATGCTGTATATCTGAAACAAATAGAATATTGCAGTTCAATTATACTTCAAAATAGGAGGAATAAAAGAAATCGCCCCTCTTCCTAAAAATGAATAAAGCAGATAACAATTCTCATATGGAATGTGTGTTTACTAAATAGTAATTTAATTTTGCTAGTTATTATAAAATTATTGAAGTGATATATAAGCTAAAATTTCCCTAGTTTTTATCCTCTCACAAAGTTATCCATGAAATACAAGGTTTTCAACATTATTTCAAAAGGATTAATTGATTTGGTCAACTCAACTAGCATGTATTGCAAATAAGGATTTTGGGAACAGACAATAAAAACAATTGTTTGCTTTTCTGTAGATTTATAGAAGTGTAAAACTAAGTTATTATTAAGATTATTTTAATTTTTTAAAAAAAATTAACAATTTTAGCCTTATCTTTGAACCTTATTAGTGTTAATCAAAGCAGCAAGAAAATAACACCAAATTTGATATTTCAGCCTGCTTCCTTCCTAGTAAACACTTAACTTGGTCTTCAATATCATATGTTTCATAGTTTTCATTATCATTCTTATGACAGTATGGTTTACCTATATAATTATTACTTTTTCTTCCCTGTTAAAATGTAACTTCCTTAAGAAAGGAGGTCTCGGTTCTTTTGTTTGGAAGGGCTTAAGTATTTTGAGTGAAACATATGAAAAAAAAAATTATGGAACTGCTTCATGTCAGTCCAGGCTGTTATTAAATATATACATATATACATACATGTTTGTGTGTGTGTGTGTGTGTATATATATATATATATACATATATATATATAAACTGAGCAGTTAATCAGTAACTTATTTCTTATACTGGAGACTGGAAGTTTGAGATCAGGGCCAATATAATTAGGTTTTTATTGCAGGTTCTCTTCCTGGATTGCAGATGCTTATTTTCTCCTTATATCTTTACAAGGTGAACAAAGAGCACTCTCATAAAGGCACCAAATACATTTTTGAGGGCTCCACACATTTGACCAAATCAATGCCCAAATGTTCCATTTCCTAAAACCATTGTATGTGGAATTGCAATTCCAACATATGAATTTGCAGTGTGAGGACACAAACATTTGGTCTAAAACAAAGCCTATTTCATTTTAAATTAATAAAAGTGTTTATTCATTTTGATAAGAAAAATACTATAAAATACTATTCCAAAGATAAATAAAATATATTTCCACCTATAATAATAATAAATATAATTTATTGGCTACTTTATACTGAGCAACATTATTGAACATGTATACTCTGTACTAGGCACTCCACATAACAGATAATGAATTATCTGACAGATAGGTTATATCAAGTAAATCTATAACAAAAGCACTTGTAAAGCTTTACTTTTTATTTATTTAGAATAGCAGAAATATAAATCATTCCAAATTCTCAGTGGCTATTTTGGTGAGATGGGTTGGGGCACACCATGGAGAGATCACATATTTTGAGAAACAAACTTTCTACAGATATATATTGTATTTGAAAATATCCCTTTGTAACCTGAAACCACTTTTATATATATGAAGCAAATATTTTGGAAGAGTATCTAGGTGAGAAATATTGAAGGTAAATCTGTAGTAAATACATATCACTGCAGGTATCATTCACACTATAATCAGGACTTAATGTAATGTTGTCTGATAGATTTTATCTCTGTCCACCCTCAGGGTGACATTATATGCCTTGAGGCACAGTGCTATGTGTCTGTACTACCGCAGGTCTCATTTATTTGCAAAATGCTAAAAAGTTTTTGCCCTCATTGCATTCACTCATTCATTCTACAAATACTTATTAAACATAACAGCATCTTTGATTTTTAGAAACTTGGATCCTAATGGGTAGATGCCCAAAAACAATGACATAGATGTAAGATAGTTGCGATAATAGGAGGTTAAATACAAGAGCAAAGACTTCAAACTCTACTGGGAGAATAAGCAACGCTTTCAGAAGATGTTTATTCAGAGTAAAGATCTGTGACAATAATAAGATTTTCAAATACTAGTCAGGAAAGAGCATTTCAAACAGAGGAGACACTATATAATTAGGCACACAAATATATGCAAATACATCCTGTCAAAATTTAGTTTTGTCTGGCGTGGAAACATAGGAGATTAATCTGGACAGTGAGGTAAGGGTCAGAATATGAAGAATATTGCATGTCATGTAAAGGGAAATATGATTAGAAGTGTTTCAACACACTATTTTGCTTTTTGGATAATTCCTAAGTACAAGAAAACTTGACAAGAGTGTATAATTAAAGTCACTCATTTGTAATAATATTTTTAAAGTGTTCCATAAGAGTTCAGTAATTTTAAGCCAAGTTTAGACTTAATTAATTTATTTTGAGAAATGCAGCTCTGCTAATTAGGTTTAGCCCTCAGGCTTATGGCAAGTTGTCAATATGGATTTTGATGTGGAAGGCTAGGGACCCCTTATTGTACTATCCTATGAGAAATCTTGTCTTAAATGCTGACTCGCAAAAAAGTTACCAGAGGTATCTGCCAGTCTTTGGTAGGCACTTAGAAGAAGGGAGCTGTGATAAAACAAGCTAATTTTATTCCATGCTAACAATTTACAATTCCAGGTGTTTTTCTATGAGCAGAAATCTCAAAATATTCTTAAACCACAGAGGAAGGATTTGAGTAAATTGTGAGTATACTAAAGCAGTTTAAAATATGGCCTTAAATTTTTTAAAATATTGTACAACAAATAAGAAAATTTACCCTGAAAACTATTTATTTTAAAAAATAAGTTAGACAGAATTGGTAAAATATGGATGGATATTCACTATGTTCTTTGCATTGAAAGTGGTTTATAAAATTCCAAAATGGATACTTTTCCACAAAACTAAAATGCAGTTGTCAGGAAGTACCTTCCTTTTGTTGTCTGATTCAACCAGGTGTTCTTCATTATCTCCAGATCTAAGCTTCAACCAAGTCATCCCTGAATACTCACCATTTGACTTCCAAAAAAGCAACTGATGTGTAAGAACCCCTGGCCCTAGTTACAGGTCTTTTATTCTCACTGATGTCTTCCACATACTCCCACAATTGTTGAAGATGGCTTGATTCCGAAGTCTTTACATGAATTTTGACAGCCTTACTAGATTTCCTCTTGGTTTATGTTTATCAAGTTTTTGAATCACTATTTTGAGTTGATATTTGTTAATGCATTGCTCTGAGTTGCTCATACTCTCGTAAAAAGACTTTATCTATAATTATCTATAATTGTTATTTTTTCCAGTAGGGGTGCTTCCTGAATTCAGAGACTATCCCAATGACCTTAACTAAGAAATTTACATGCAAGATAACAGACTTTTTGTGTTTGTTTATTTATTTATTTTCAGATAAGTGCAGTTTTGAAGAGAGATGAGTTTGGAATTATATTTAAATATAATATATATAATATTTAAATATAATATTCCCAAGGGCAAGAATCCCTTAGAATAAATGGAGTAGCCATCATAGTCAACAAAAGAGTCTGAAATGTAGTACTTGGATGCAATCTCAAAAATGACAGAATGATCTCTGTCCATTTCCAAGACAAACAATTCAGTATCACAGTAATCCAAGTCTATGTCCTGAGCAGTAATGCTGAAGAAGCTGAAATTGAATGGTTCTATAAAGATCTTCTAGAACTAACAACCAAAAAATATGTACTTTTCATCATAAGGGACTGGAATGAAAGAGTAGGAAGTTAAGAGATACCTGGAGTAACAGGCATAATTCACCTTGGAGTACAAAATGAAGCAGGGCAAAAGCTAACAGAATTTTGCCAAGAGAATGCACTGGTCATAGCAGCCATCCTCTTCCAACAAAACAAGAGAAGACTCTACACATGGACATCACCAGATGGTCAATACCAAAATCAGATGATTATATTCTTTGCAGCCAAAGATGGAGAAGCTCTATACAGTCAACAAAATCAAGACCGGGAGCTGACTGTGGCTCAGATCATGAACACCTTATTGCCAAATTCAGGCTTAAATTGAACAAAATGGGGAAAATCACTAGACAATTCAGGTATGACTTAAATAAAATCACTTATGATTATACAGTGGAAGTGACAAATAGATTCAAGAGATTAGATATGACAGAGTGCCTTAAGAACTATGGATGGCGGTTCATGTCACTGTACAGGAGGCAGTGATCAAGTTCATCCCCAAGAAAAAGAAATTAAAAAAGGAAAAATGATTGTCTGAAGAAGCCTTACAAATAGATGAGAAAAGAGAAGCTAAAGGCAAAGGAGAAAAGGGAAGATACACCCATTTAAATGCACAGTTTCAGAGAATAGCAAGGACAGATAAGAAAGTCTTCCTCAGTGATCAATGTAAACAAAGAGAGGAAAAAATAGAATGGGAAAGACTAGAGATCTCTTCAAGAAAATTAGATATCAAGGGAACATTTCATGTAAAGATGGACACAATGAAGGAAAGAAATGGTATGGACCTAACAGAAGAAGAAGGTATTAAGAAAAGGTGGCAAGAATACACAGAAGACCTATACAAAAAGATCCTCATGACCCAGATAACCATGATGGTGTGATCACTCATCTAGAGCCAGACATCCTGGAATGCTAAGTCAAAGTGGGCTTTAGGAAGCATCACTTCGAACAAAGCTCGTGGAGGCAATGGGATTCCAGTTGAGCGATTTCAAATCTTATAGGATGATGCTGTGAAAGTGCTGCAGTCAGTATGCCAGCAAATTTGGAAAACTTAGCAGTGGCCACAGGATTGGAAAAGATAAGTTTTCATTCCAATCCCAAAGAAAGTGTAAAAAAATTTTCAAGCTACCACACAATTGCAGTCTTCTCACATGCTAGGAAAGTAATGCTCAAAATTCTCCAAGCCAGTCTTCAACAGTACATGAACCTTGAACTTCCAGATGTTTAAACTGGATTTAAAAAAGCAGAGTAACCAGAGATCAAATTGCAAACACCCACTGGATCATGGAAAAAGCAAGAGAGTTCCAGGAAAAAAAAAAAAAAAAAAACACATCTATTTCTGCTTTATTGAGTATACAAAAGCATTTGACTGTGTGAATCACAACAAACTGTGGAAAACTCTTCAAAAGATGGGAATAACAGATCACCTGACCTCCGTCCTGAGAAATCTGCATGCAGGTCATGAAGCAACAGTTAGAACTGGACATTGAACAGACTGGTTCCAAATGGGGAAGGAATACGTGAAGGCTGTATATTGTCACCCTGCTTGCTTAACTTACATGCAGAGAACATCATGTGAAATGCCGGGCTGGATGAAGCAAAAGCTGGAATCAAGATTTGGGGAGAAATATCAGTAACCTCAGATATGCAAATGACACCACTCTTATGGCAGAAAGTGAAAAAGTAAAAAGCCTCTTGATGAAAGTGAAAGAGGAGAGTGAAATAGTTGGCATAAAACTCAACATTTAAAAAACTAAGATCATGGGATCCAGTCCAATCACTTCCTGGCAAATAGATGTGGAAACAATGGAAACAGTGACAGATTTAATTTTGGGGGGCCCCCAAATCACTGCAGATAGTGACTGCAGCCATGAAATTAGAGATGCTTGCTCCTTGGAAGAAAAGCTATGACCAACCTAGACAATTCAAATAAAGAGATGGATATCCTAAGAAAGAACCAAAAAAAGAATGCTAGAGATAAAAAACACTGAAAAATAAATGAAGAATGTCTTTGATGGACTTATTACTAGTCTTGATTGGCTGAATAAAGAATCTGAGCCTTAGGATATAACAATAGAAACATCAAATATTAAAATGCAAGGAGAATAAAAGCTGTAATAAGACATAACAGTATATCCAAAGACCATGAGATAACTTCAAAGATGTAATATATGTGTAATAATAATACCAGAAGAAGAAAGAGAAACAGGAGAAACAATAATTGTTTATAATTTACCCAAATAAATGCCGTACACAGAATCCAGCAAGCTTAGAGAAGACCAAACAGGATAAATCTACAAACACTATCACAAGGCATATCATTTTCAAAACAGTAGAAAATCAAACTAAGTGTAAAATCCTGAAAGAAACTTTACCTAATAGAGAAACAAAAAAGGAATTATGTTCAACCTCTGCTTAGAAACAGTGCAAGCAAAACAATAAAGTGAACTATTTATAGTGCAGAGAGAGAAAGAAAAAAAAAAAAGAAACAAAACTCTGTCCCTGTAAAAATATCCTTCAAAAGTGAAAGAGAAGTACTTTCTTAGGATAAGAAAAGAAGAAGAAATTTGGTGCCATAGATCTGTTTATCAAGAAATGTCTCTTTAAAGTTCTTTAGAAAGAAGGATTATGATTTAGGTCAGAAATTCAGCTCTACATAAAGAAAGGAACAGCATCAAAGCAGAAATAAGCAAAGGCAAAAGAGAAATTTTTATATTTTCTTACTCTTAATTAAACAGATAACATTTTCTTCAAAATAATAGCAATATTTTATTTGATTATGTGTGCTTATGTAAATACCTTACATATAAAAATTCCAGAAATTCTTAAGGCAAAATAGCTAGTGAGGTATGAAGAAATGGAAGAAGAAATGGAAAATGAAGTAATTGATAGATAACTATTCCTGAGTATGAAATAACTCTTAATAATTTCTAATCGAAAATATTCAGAAAATCCAACACAATATTGAAGAAGAAAAACAAAGTTGGAATAGTTATACTAACCTGTTTTAAGACTTGTTCTAAAGCTGTAGTAATCAAGAGTGTGGTATTGGTAAAAGAACAGACAAGTAGATCAATGGAGCAGAATAGAGAGCCTAAAAATAGAGCAACACAAATATAATTAATTAGTCTTTGAAAAAGGAGCAAAGGCAATTCAATGCAGCAACAAATGATGCTGGAACAACTGGGCATTCACATGTAAAGAAATTAATCTAGACAGAGATCTTACATTTTTAACAATAAATAAACTCAAATGATAGTCTTAAATGTAAAACACAAAAATTTAACACTATTAGAAGAATACGTAGGAGCAAATCTAGGTGACTTTGGGCTTGTGATGAATTTTTAGGTTTAACACGAGAAGCACAAAGTATTAAAAAAATGTTAACAACCTGGCCTCCAAACTAAATAAAATTTAAAACTTGTGTTTTGTGAAAGATAATGTTAAATGAATGGATACGCCATAGACCGAGAGAAAATTTTTAAAGCACAAAGACTTATCACCATGTAAATTATGGACTTTTACTAATAATAAAATGTAAATTTGGCTCATCAATTATAAAAATATAGTACATTAATGCAAGGTTTTACATATGAAAACTATATTAGAGTGGGTAAAGGGTTACATTAAATATTTTGTACATTCCACCTAATCTTTCTGTAAACCTCTAAGTTTTCTACAAAATAAAATATATTGTTAAAGATATCTATAACATACTGGTAAGTAATAAATCATCTAACTTATTGTATATTATGCAACCTAGTTCTATTTTTTTAATTTTTTAATTTTATTTTTTAACTTTACAATATTGTATTGGTTTTGCCATATATCAACATGAATCTGCCACAGGTATACTTCTAACTCCTTGATAAACGAAGAAACCAACTTGGAAATTTGAAACTATTTTGAACTAAAATAACATAAAAGTTCACATGTAAAAACCTTAACAGTAAAGCTAAGAGAATGTATAGAGAGGAGTGTATAAGCATTTTACTGTATTTAAAAAAATAAGATCTGAAAATCAATTACCTAAACTTCTATATAAGGATCTCATTTCAAAAAAAAAAAAAGTAAAGAAAATGACAATTGCAATAAACAAAAGACTAGAAACATGTGAGATAGAATCTATACCCCCATTAGAAAAAATTCAAAATACTTCTTAGAAAACGTTTATTGTTTTAGAAATTTAAAAGATATGAAATCTAATGACATAAATCAAGATTTAAAAAAGAACAGACAAAAGAGAGAAATAAAAAGAATTTGACAGATTGTAAAATTCTTAGCAAAAGAATTACTTAAATAACTAATAAATTAATCTGATAATAACCCTTACAACATATCTACAGCCAGAACAAATGTTACTTATATAAAGCTTTTACCTCAAAGAATCTGATGAAACCATGATTCTTTGAATAGCAGTCTACTTTATATTGTATTAGGTCAACAGTTGAAGATCAGTTCAGTTCAGCTCAGTTACTCAGTCGTGTCCGACTCTTTGCGACCCCATGAATCAAAGCACGCCAGGCCTCCCTGTCCATCACCAACTCCACGAGTACACACAGACTCACATCCATCGAGTCAGTGATGCCATCCAGCCATCTCATCCTCTCTCGTCCCCTTCTCCTCCTGCCCCCAATCCCTCCGAGCATCAGGGTCTTTTCCAGTGAATCAACTCTTC
>NW_011478765.1:3886-4061 GCF_000754665.1 Bison bison bison | reverse complement strand
TGTGCTTCTTCCAGCCCAGCATTTCTCATCATGTACTCTGCATATAAGTTAAATAAGCAGAGTGACAATATACAGCCTTGACATACTCCTTTTCCTATTTGAAACCAGTCTCTTGTTCCATGTCCAGTTCTAACTGTTGCTTCCTGACCTGCATATAGGTTTCTCAACAGGCAGG